>NC_064924.1:366795707-367098737 GCF_023897955.1 Schistocerca gregaria
TCTTCATAATGTGAACATTATAACACTTGGTTGATCGGCCCAAAGAGGCATTTCACTTTGTTTATTTATCGACATGGGATATGCATAACACGATAAGATATTTGTGTACCCTATTTCTATGTTTTCATGTTCATGTACTAATTATGTTTGAGCTGCCACAGACATCAGAGGAACACAGTAGTTCTGTGCCTCGGTTCAGATTTTTCATGTTTATGTATCAGTTATGTCACAGGTTTCTATATTTTTATATGTTTGTAATTAATTATATTTGATCTCAACCAGATATCAGAGGGACTGTAAGTAAGTCAACTGCTTGTATTAAGGCATTTCTTTCTTGAATTAACCAACTGAACGTTAAATATGTCAGTTACTCTGTCTTACAGAATGTTAATTGTTTAGCCTTTGTGGACCAGTCAATAAGGAGTGTTATGGTTAATTTTTGGGGACTGGGAAGGTGAAGCTGTGGCAAGTCCATTCTGCAGGGAATGCCAAAGACTCTTCTCCCTCTGGCACCACAGTGAAGTACTGGAACTGTAGGGGTCCTGGGGAGAGGGGTAAGGGGGTTCCAATATTTGGGGTCTGTCATCTTTCCTTCTTCAGCTCGTCTCCAACACTCCAAATCTTCAATTTCATTTCTTATTTCTCAGCAGAGTACCAAACTGTCCATTCCTCTATCCATATGCATATGTCTCTATTGATGAGACCTTTCTCATTTACCATGTCAGCTTCATTAAGTGACTAATGCCTATTATTTAGGAGGATCCAGGAAAACAGCTAGCATTTCTGCACTATTGAAGATACTGAATTTACTTAAATATGTTTTAAACGAATTGCTCAAAGCAACTTACAAATGTATAATGCCTATTCATATTTTGTTATGATGTACCAGTCACTTATGATATATTTATTGTGTATTCACACCCAAGTGGTGAACACTTACCTATGTATAAGGCCCAGCCACAAAACTGATGTGATGTTTCAATCATTTATAAAACACAACTGATATGATCTATTAGTCACTGATCCAAGTTATTGTATATTGTCACTCAGAGTAACATGTAACCGCATTCTTATGTGTCATTCCATTATATGCTAGCACTTACTGTGAAGGGAAAAGCAACAACTGTGTTGGCATATATTCCTAAAAATATACATTAATTAATGTTTGAATGACTGTAAAGATGGAAAGGAGGCGTTGGAAGTGTCTCGACAAATGAAAAATAATAAGATTGGTCATTGGTCAGACATTTCATCCTATATAGCAGTCTGCGTACTGTAGGCCTCAAGATTTTCTACAAAGCAGTCTGCTTACTGCAAACTTCAAGAGTCTACAAAGCAGTCTGCATACAGCGAACTTCAAGATTTTCCATAAAGCAGTCTGCATATTGCAAACCTCAAGATTTTCTATAAAGCAATCTGCGTACTGCAAACTTGAAGACTCTTTACACAGCAGTGTGCATGCTGCAAAGTTCAAGATTTTCCATAAAGCAGTCTGTGTACTGCCAATTCCAAGACTCTCTACAAAGCAGTCCTCATACTGCAAACTTCAAGATTTTCCATAAAGCAGTCTCCGTACCACAAACATCAAGACTTTCTACAAAACGGTTTATATATTGTAACCTGATATTTTATGTAAAGTACAGAGATTAGTGCATTTACACTTAGGAATTTTACACTAGTTTTGAGACTCAAAGTTACGTGTTACTTCATACAGTTAAGAAATAATTTGTTCTTTCCTTGTACTGTTGAGTAATAATTTTTGCATAATGCTTCATATTAATTACACATTTAATCAAACAAGGGTTTATCTCATACCATAAGTAAAAAGCTTTTTCCTCCAATTTATTGTAAAATGTATACTGTTACATAGATCTGTCAGAAAAGTTTTGTTCAACTTTCAGTTGCACAAATACTTTTGGGGATTGTTGAGACGTAACAGACTAAATGGAACCTACACTCCTGGAAATGGAAAAAAGAACACATTGACACCGGTGTGTCAGACCCACCATACTTGCTCCGGACACTGCGAGAGGGCTGTACAAGCAATGATCACACGCACGGCACAGCGGACACACCAGGAACCATGGTGTTGGCCGTCGAATGGCGCTAGCTGCGCAGCATTTGTGCACCGCCGCCGTCAGTGTCAGCCAGTTTGCCGTGGCATACGAAGCTCCATCGCAGTCTTTAACACTGGTAGCATGCCACGACAGCGTGAACGTGAACCGTATGTGCAGCTGACGGACTTTGAGCGAGGGCGTATAGTGGGCATGCGGGAGGCCGGGTGGACGTACCGCCGAATTGCTCAACACGTGGGTCATAAGGTCTCCACAGTACATCGATGTTGTCGCCAGTGGTCGGCGGAGGGTGCACGTGCCCGTCGACCTGGGACCGGACCGCAGCGACGCACGGATGCACGCCAAGACCGTAGGATCCTACGCAGTGCCGTAGGGGACCGCACCGCCACTTCCCAGCAAATTAGGGACACTGTTGCTCCTGGGGTATCGGCGAGGACCATTCGCAACCGTCTCCATGAAGCTGGGCTACGGTCCCGCACACTGTTAGGCCGTCTTCCGCTCACGCCCCAACATCGTGCAGCCCGCCTCCAGTGGTGTGGCGACAGTCGTGAATGGAGGGACGAATGGAGACGTGTCGTCTTCAGTGATGAGAGTAGGTTCTGCCTTGGTGCCAATGATGGTCGTATGCGTATTTGGCGCCGTGCAGGTGAGCGCCACAATCAGGACTGCATACGACCTAGGCACACAGGGCCAACAACCGGCATCATGGTGTGGGGAGCGATCTCCTACACTGTCCGTACACCTCTGGTGATCGTCGAGGGGACAATGAATAGTGCACGGTACATCCAAACCGTCATCGAACCCATCGTTCTACCATTCCTAGACCGGTAAGGGAACTTGCTGTTCCAACAGAACAATGCACGTCCGCATGTATCCCGTGCCACCCAACGTGCTCTAGAAAGTGTAAGTCAACTACCCTGGCCAGCAAGATCTCCGGATCTGTCTCCCATTGAGCATGTTTGGGACTGGATGAAGCGTCGTCTCACGCGGTCTGCACGTCCAGCACGAACGCTGGTCCAACTGAGGCACCAGGTGGAAATGGCATGGCAAGCCGTTCCACAGGACTACATCCAGCATCTCTACGATCGTCTCCATGGGAGAATAGCAGCCTGCATTGCTGCGAAGGTGGATATACACTGTACTAGTGCCGACATTGTGCATGCTCTGTTGCCTGTGTCTATGTGCCTGTGGTTCTGTCAGTGTGATCATGTGATGTATCTGACCCCAGGAATGTGTCAATAAAGTTTCCCCTTCCTGGGACAATGAATTCACGGTGTTCTTATTTCAATTTCCAGGAGTGCATGTAAACACGTAAATTTTAACCACAAACGGTAATTTCTGACATAGAGGTGTATGAAAATATGTACTTGTAGAGAAGTTACGAAGAAAATAATTATGGAATCGTAATTACACTAATGTGTAGAAGTCATTTAATTGGTAGGAACATTTTATATGGTGTGAATCTTCTGTAATTAATAAATATAACAAGTATATTGTTAGCATTTGATACCTAAGCGTTTCTACACGCTTAAATTAATGTGCACGCTAGAATTCACTCACGAGTTTAATATATAGAAGTCAAGGTAATTATTGAAATGTGTCATTGGATTTAGGATGAAAGATTTAATTACAATTTTGTTAAAGAGCACATCTTGGAACTATACCTAGAATTAGGAATGTTTAAAAGATATATTATGGGAATGATGTTGGCATGAGGGAGTCAGTACTTTGTGTGAAGTCAGACGGAAAGCATGTAGCTTGTTGAGTAAGATTCATTTCATTATTGTAAGTATGTTACTACTTATTTAAGTTTTGTAAAGATGCTTTGATTTTCTTTGAGATCGTAATAAACACTCTGCTAAAACATTATACTTGATCAAATATTCATTTAACTTTATGTTAAATTTTACAGTAGCCATGGCTGCGACAGATTATGATGAGTAAGAAATAAAACCCCCAATATTATTTTTAACAGCTAGCTTGTAACTTTAAATCCCCCACAACCTAACTCGCCTGATGGCGACCTCTTCCTAGGAAATGGCTGGGAGAGGACTCAGCCTGTGCTGGACATGAGTCTTTATTTAGCAGGCTGACTTTATTTAAACAGTCTGAGGCAGTAGCTCCATCCAGTGAGTTCTCCACGAGGTCTGGACTACAACTGAGCTAGTACACAGTACCACCACCAGAGGGTGCACTCATCTGTGATGTAATCCAAGATGGTGGGGGAAAATAGCGGAAAACAATGTGGTCGCCATAGGGTCTGGACTCCAACTGACCTAGTATACAGTACCACCAGTAGGGGGTGCTGTTTTCCAAGATGACGGACATGATGTCAGCTGATGATGCAAGTACTGTTATCCAAGACGGCGGGAAACAGTGTGTTCACCACAAGGCCCAAGTGATCTAGCGCACAGTACCGCCACTAGAGGGTGGGGGAAATGGTGGGAACCAATAGGAACCCTTAATCCAGTCACATGCTCGACTTCAGCCAGTAGGATGGTAGTGTCTGGCGACGTCACTGTAGGAGATATAGGCGAGGTTCAGCAGCTCTGGGATCTCAGTCGTGTCCAGTAAGCCAGCAGCAGCAGAAGAAGAAGAACCATGAAGTGCCAACAGAAGTCGCACCCCAGCACAGTCATGCAGAACAGAATTAAATGGAAAAGTAAGCATCCCATTTCACATCTTTCTATGCTGTTAACCTTAGTAATATTATTACTAATATCATTAAATGTTTTTGCGTCTTGGTCCATGTCTAATGCTCCCTCGTCTTTGTTCAACAGAGTCGAGCACCAACATGCCAAGCTCTGCTGACGCATCTGGACCTCAACTGCCATCTTGTCAAGACTTGCAACAACAGCATCTACCACATCTGATCCAGTAACAGTCACTTGGGATACTGTAGCGCACATAGCCCACTTTATGGGGCAGGACAAGGAGTTACTGTTGTCTGCCCCACACACCAATTTGTGTGATGAGGACATACGATCTACCCCAACACATCGAATGCTCCTGCTGGCGGTGTTAATTAATAAGATGGAGGTCAGTACGGGTCGCCAACATATGACCCATCCCAGCAGAACACCCCTGTGATAGCGCAACCACAGAGTGCAGATACTGTGGATAAGAAGGCGTCGAGTGTACCTACACTCTTCACCTCCACATACAATTTAACTCCCAGTGGATTGAAACGTATGAACATTGCTATAGAAGCTCATCATGTCAGGGGTTGCATGCGAGAATGGAGATTGAAAATGTATCCAGATGTGTTAAAGTGCAAATTTCCAAGTTCGAATGGGATGAAATATGTCGTGCAGAGAGCTACATCAATCAACAGATGACTACAGAGTATTATCGAATTCGTTCCCCCCACCCACCCCACCCCCACCCCCCATCCCCACCCCCCAGGACATTCATCTTACTGGTGTGACTTTCTATTACAACAGTGTATGATGACTGTGCATTATGTGTGAAATCGGGTGACAACTGTGTTTATCTAAGACATGCCTCAGTTATGAAGATATATGATCTGGACACTGCCATAGTCTTGCACTTGACAGACTGAATCGTTGGTTACCTAGCATAGACTCTGCATACGACGATGTTGTAAACTCCCTACGTGGGCATAGTATACATGTTGATGATCTTAAGCAGCATCTTTGTTCTCACATGGACGGTAAACCTAAGAGAAATATATTAAATGTGTATGTGTGTGAAAAACGTGAGTACTGTGAGGCACCTATTGGCTTGAGAGAGATACACCCTGAATTTTTTACATGTCAAAATGCTTTATTTGGTAAATACTGTACAGGTTCGAAGAAGAAGATACATACAAATTGTAATAATATTCCTGAAATACTTCATCCCATGTATGATATTTAATAAATAATTTATGTATATATAATCTCAAACTGTGTTTGTGTTTTATTTCATACCTTTCTCATTATAATCAAAGTATTACAATTATTAATTTTTTTCAATGCTATACGAGTTATTGAGATGATCATTGCTCAAGTTACTCTTCATGGGTAAAATATATATATGTTTTATCTGTGTAGTCAATATAACTCAGTTGGTTAGGTAATGGAACTATAGTGACTACACATACTATTATTATCCTTTCAAGTCTATTTCTCTATATATGCCAACTACTTGTCTGTACCTGGCGTAGTTAGTATTATGGCAGGCTGGGTGAACCACCATCACCACAAGAACTTTGTTGTCGGTGACTGGTCCTGTGAAGATGCAAATGAAGACCTGAAGAAGAACGGAATTCTCCTTCCTGATAATATACGAGCAATTATTGTAGGTCAAACCAATTGTAGGAAGACCAATGTCCTCATGACTCTGCTAACACACGTAGATGGGGTCCGATTTGAACATGTTTGTGTATTCCCAAAAACACTGTTTCAACCCAAGTATCAGTTACTGCAGGAGATATTGTGCGATGTAGATGGTGTTACATACATGACATTCAGTGAAAGCGGTGATATTCCTAAATCTGAAAGAGCAATGCCAAACAACTTGTTCATATATGATGACATTGCTGTGGAAAACCAAGACCAATTCGGAAATACTTCTGTTTCGGCTGTCATATGGGTGCTGATGTATTTTATCTATGTCAAACATATTCCAGAATCCCCAAACAGTTGGTTAGGGATAACACAAACCTCATTATAGCCTTCATACAAGACAACCTGAATCTAAAACACATTTACCAGGCACATATCAGAATGGACACATCGTTCAATGATTTTGTAAAGATATGTACAGATTGCTGGAATCATTCACAGTATGGGTTTCTCGTTATTGATAAAACAAGAAAACTAAGTGATGGTAGATGCAGGCGAACCTTTTAAGAGTTTTTGCATATATATAGTACAGTTAGAGAGGTTGGTACATCAGTCTACACTACACCATGGACAAATTCACGAGTATGTATACCTCTCAACCCGAGAGGATGGGTGTACACAGGACATTCCCCTTTACATGGATGTGAAAATTCAGGCTATTGCGCATAAAGTTGCAGGTATGTGCAGGGAACTAGAGAAGTATTACCAGACTCTTCTGAGAATGGTGAATGCGTTAAATGAGCTAGTTAATCAGGTCAGTAAGAAAGTAACTGCATTAACTGAAAAGGTCTATGCTATTCAAGGGAAAACAGATGTAGAGTTCCTTGTTGTTGAGAAGGTGGAGCAGGTTTATAGTAAGAGGAAGAAGAAAATGACTGGATGTATGTTGACGAAACAGAAAGTGATTCAAGCGTGGAAAGCAGTTCGTGAGAAATTATGATTGCTAAGGTTAGGGCATATGGATCGATAGCAAACACTATGAGAGACCTTTAACCCGGTTACTGAATTTCTCCAACAGCTCTCAGCAAAAACAAAAAAACACATGATAACGAGGATGTTGCCATTGATGAATTCATTATTTGTCACACCCATTGTCAGATAGAAAAACATACGGCGTTGGAAGGGGAAGACCATAGATGTTGGGTAGGCATCCTATAACTGTAACTGATGACACAATACAGATTGGTGATAGACGGTTTGAGAGAACACCTGGCTTAATAAATCTTATTTTCGTAAGACCTACCAAAAAACCTATAAATTATTCAGTTACAATTAATGATAGGGAAACATAACGTGAAATACTGCACATGACTCGTGTACAAAAGATCACGAAAACCCTGAGCGACAAGAAATATAAAATCATTATAAAACCAATACTTGAAGGTGAAAACAACAACGGCAGCAGCAGCGGTGATGGTGTTGACATTGAACATAAAGCAGTGAACAGTCGAATCCCACAGTATATATATATATATATATATATATATATATATATATATATATATATATATATATATATATATATATATATATATTATGACGACCCCAACGAGCTAATACATTGAGCTGTTCATAGGATCAACTGCTGCAGGTAATACAGCTCATTCGAATGAGGATGTTTCAATAATCTCAGAGATTAGAGAGAGAGGGATCATCGAATAAGTATGGAGACAGTAGTTCGAGCACTGCACAAACCAACACGCAAAACATATCCTCATAGGCATGTTATGAGTAAAGGGTTGGATGATTTGTGGCAAGCTGATCTTGTAGATATGAGGGAATATTTACATGAGAATAATGGATTCAAATGTATTTTAATGGTTATTGATACATACTCCAAATTTGCCTGGTCATTACCTGCCAAAACAAAAATGGGCAGAAATTTCACGGATGTTTTTGAGCATATGCTACAGACAGAGACGAATTTATGCCCAAACAACCTCCAAACCAATCACGGTGGGGAGTTCTACAATAGGTATTTCAAGACCATGATTCAGTGGTACAGAATACATCACTACACAACATTCACTCACCTGAAGGCAAGTATCGTGGAGCGACTGAACAGAACAATAAAAGGTTTAATGAGGATGCATTTTAACCTTTATGACTCATACAAATAGACAGACATCCTCCCAGAAATAATTGCTCATTCTAATCGAGCCAATCATAGCACAATAAAAATGAGACCAACTGATGTTCGTGATAATGGACTCATGGATATGATGTACTATCGCATTAAGATGCTAGATCCACCCAAACGGAAATTTAATGTAGGTGATTTGGTGCGTATCTCAAAACACAAGATGGCATTTGAGAAATCATACCTACCGAAATGGTCAACTGAGATATGAATGAACGAATCCTAGAACTTATATATTGAAAGATAGTAAAGGTGAAGAAATTGCATGCTGCTTCTACACTGAGGAGTTACATAAAAGCTCAGAGCCGGATGTTTCTCTCGTGGAGAGGGTCATAAGACATCAGGGAAATAAAGCATTAGTCAACTGGCTTGGTTTTCCTGCTTCACCAACTAGCTGGATTGATGTCGACGATTTGCTGTATAATGGGCGAGCATATCCCACAACCCCCACATTAACATAACATGTGTGCGAGGAGAAGCATTAGAGGAGGTGGTGGTATTCTACACAAACTGCCAGTGGAATTACACATCCCTGGGTAGAACTACTGTGAACCCGGGACAAAGTTTCAGAAACGCTTGGCGCGAGGTGTTAAGAGGGTTAATCTGCTCGACGAAGCGTGTATGGAACACGACATTGCATATGCTGCAAATAAAGATCTATCAAGTCGTCATATTGCAGATAGGATTTTAGCTGATAAGGCTAAGGCGACACAGAGATGGAAGGATATTGGTGTAAGTCAACGCATCACAGCATTTGCAGTTGATAAAACCATGCATGGAAAAACCAAGTTGGGTTTAGGAGTGATGAATTTCAAGCGAGCTATGAATGCTGCACATTGCTCACTAAACAAGAAGGGTTGTTTGAAGAACTGTATCCTCACAGCGATGTATGTAGGTAAAAACGCACTGAAACTGAAAGGTGCCGGAAGATGAAGAAGAGGATTGGTTAAAGCACCTCGAGTTCTACCAACACCCAAGACATCCAGTGGTTTTATTCCTTTTCTCGTCCTGGCCCTCTCCGCGCTCTCAGCGGTAGGTTCCTTTGCCGGTGATGCTGCAGCTATTGCTCAAGCGGTCAAGAACGCGCAAAACTCCCAAGCACAGTCAGAAGAGGTGAGAAGATATAACTTCATGATTGAAGCTGTAGCCATCGGAAAAGAACTATGCTTGAAACTGTACAGGAAAGAGCTTGATCTATTCATAAATAAATGAAGCCCATTTGCGGTCCTACCAGATCAACCACTCGAAATAAAGATCTTCTTAAGTTTGTTACAGCCAAATTCAAGATACCAAGATTACATGATGTGTTTATGCGGGACATATTACCGAAGACTATGTGAAAAACTGGTGAATGAGGTATTGTGAATTTAGATGTTGCTGGAGGCCCCGGCACCCACTGGGTGTCATATGTTATGAAAAATGCGGATACCATCTACTACTTTGACTCATTTGGTGACCTGCAACCAGCAGAAGAATTACAACGATACTTCACTCTTAGAAGACGTGAGCTCTACAATTATGGACGCTATCAGGACTTTAATACACAACTCTGGGGACATATATGCATCATGTTTCTCTTGACATTCACAAAGAAGAAGAAGAAGCATCCTATATAAGGAGGAGGCTTAAACACTCATTCACCAGTGGAGGTTCAGAGACAATGTTGTACACTTTGATATTAAAAGAACAATCATCTGGATTGTGTGCAATTTACTTCCCGCCAATTGATTTGAGTATTGGTGTGTGGAGTATTGCATTGATTGGACTGGAGACGAACAACAGCATCCCAAATATCACTGAGACTAACAATAAACTGCATCGGGATATTAATGGTGAAAAAGATATTGTGGAAATAGAACCGGGTGCATACGACATCGGTGATTTAAACAAAGTCTTAAAGCAGTCTGGAAAAGGTACTGAACTACGTGCAGACACCAATGCACTTAAATCTGAAATAAGGACTATCTGGGGCCGCGTAATGTGGATCAGAATAATCAACTTGTTGACTTCCGTGGTGAGGCAATCATTGTATGCAGGATGGGTGTATGGTATAAAACAAGTGCACACAATCCACAGCATGCCACTTTGCTACCGAACAGCAAATTGATAACATGTTCGGACTACGAGTTTCTTAAATCTGCTGGCGGGAAGCCACGCAATGACGTCCTCACTCAATATAACCAGTCCAGTAGAGTATGATGAGAGAATTATACGGCAGGTATAAACCTTACACTTCAACCACGTTTAACAAGAACGATGAAATCATCTAGCACCAAGAGACACTCACACTTCCATGCAAGAGTTTCGTATATCTAGAGAGGTCATTCAAGAAAACCGACAGCAGCGATACAGTGGGATCCAAGCTGACTCGTAACACTTTAGCATTCCTGGTCCAAGAGATATGCTATGAACTCAATTGGTCTGAGATCGACCTTACATGCAATGTCGGCATAACATCAACTGTTAAAACATACGTCACCAGATTATTTGCATAGTTCAGAAGAGGCAGGATGGTTCATAGACGATCCAGAGGATAGAACAGTTGCAGAGTGCAAGCGATTTACAGCCTGCATTACTCTAAAAATGCTTATGGGGTACTTTGAGAAATTGAGACAGATTATTATGAAGGCTAAACAGGAACTCATTCTGGTGCGGAGTGCAATGGACAATAACTCATATGTTCAAGAAACTCAAGAGGAGAATATGGGCACAATCAGCAACGTAATATGGAAAATGTGTCACAACAGTGTATCAGGCAAGGAGAGTTTAACCTTTTAAAAGTCCTGAATTCAGGTACATTTCTGGCACTGGCGTTTCGCTTGTGGGAGATTTTCGAGTACCCTGTGTTACCGATTGCGAGCAGACAAACATGGGCTATTAAAACGTCCAGCCATCTAGAGACACCTAGATTCATCAAACTAGCGTTTCAGAGTGATAGAAGAGGTAATAGAGCAGATGATTCAACCATGTTCGACAACTGCAAGTTAAGTAATGCCAAAGTCTACCTCAGTTCAGAATTCTGCCCATATGACAATTTACATCTGCAGCGGAATCAATATGTATACAATCTAGCGAACGATATGTATGCAAGTTTTCTTGCTTCTTACTATGAGATTGCCAAAGGAGAGGGAGGAGGGTGTCTACTCAGTCCATGTAAGTTCAAAGAACTTTCACCGATCATTGTTATAGACGGCCAGAAACGGAATAAGATAATTAAATCTGGACCTATAGATGTGCGAATTGAATTTGAATCATTGACAAATTTCTCAGAACACACTGCCACATATGCTCTAGTTCTACATGACCATTTGATCAACTACTGCCCACTCACCGGTGTTGTGCAGCTAGCTGTATAAATTAATAGGTACAGCACCATATATATATATATATATATATATATATATATATATATATATATATATATATACTCCTGGAAATGGAAAAAAGAACACATTGACACTGGTGTGTCAGACCCACCATACTTGCTCCGGACACTGCGAGAGGGCTGTACAAGCAATGATCACACGCACGGCACAGCGGACACACCAGGAACCGCGGTGTTGGCCGTCGAATGGCGCTAGCTGCGCAGCATTTGTGCACTGCCGCCGTCAGTGTCAGCCAGTTTGCCGTGGCATACGGAGCTCCATAGCAGTGTTTAACACTGGTAGCATGCCGCAACAGCGTGGACGTGAACCGTATGTGCAGTTGACATACTTTGAGCGAGGGCGTATAGTGGGCATGCGGGAGGCCGGGTGGACGTACCGCCGAATTGCTCAACACGTGGGGCATAAGGTCTCCACAGTACATCGATGTTGTCGCCAGTGGTCGGCGGAGGGTGCACGTGCCCGTCGACCTGGGACCGGACCGCAGCGACGCACGGATGCACGCCAAGACCGTAGGATCCTACGCAGTGCCGTAGGGGACCGCACCGCCACTTCCCAGCAAATTAGGGACACTGTTGCTCCTGGGGTATCGGAGAGGACCATTCGCAACCGTCTCCATGAAGCTGGGCTACGGTCCCGCACACCGTTAGGCCGTCTTCCGCTCACGCCCCAACATCGTGCAGCCCGCTTCCAGTGGTGTCGCGACAGGCGTGAATGGAGGGACGAATGGAGACGTGTCGTCTTCAGCGATGAGAGTCGCTTCTGCCTTGGTGCCAATGATGGTCGTATGCGTGTTTGGCGCCGTGCAGGTGAGCGCACAATCAGGACTGCATACGACCGAGGCACACAGGGCCAACACCCGGCATCATGGTGTGGGGAGCGATCTCCTACACTGGCCGTACACCTCTGGTGATCGTCGAGAGGACACTGAATAGTGCACGGTACATCCAAACCGTCATCGAACCCATCATTCTACCATTCCTAGACCGGCAAGGGAACTTGCTGTTCCAACAGAACAATGCACGTCCGCATGTATCCCATGCCACCCAACGTGCTCTAGAAGGTGTAAGTCAACTACCCTGGCCAGCAAGATCTCCGGATCTGTCCCCCATTGAGCATGTTTGGGACTGGATGAAGTGTCGTCTCACGCGGTCTGCACGTCCAGCACGAACGCTGGTCCAACTGAGACGCCAGGTGGAAATGGAATGGCAAGCCGTTCCCCAGGACTACATCCAGCATCTCTACGATCGTCTCCATGGGAGAATAGCAGCCTGCATTGCTGCGAAGGTGGATATACACTGTACTAGTGCCGACATTGTGCATGCTCTGTTGCCTGTGTCTATGTGCCTGTGGTTCTGTCAGTGTGATCATGTGATGTATCTGACCCCAGGAATGTGTCAATAAAGTTTCCCCTTCCTGGGACAATGAATTCACGGTGTTCTTATTTCAACTTCCAGGTATATATATATATATATATATATATATATATATATATATATATATATATATATATATAAGAAAATTTTTGTATTGGCTGTGGTCCAGTGATAGTGACTGGGCCAAATATCTCACGAAATAAGCATCAAACGAAAAAACTACAAAAAACTAAACTCGTCTAGCTTTAAGTGGGAAACCAGATGGGGCTATGGTTGGCCCACTAGATGGCGCTGCCATAGGTCAAACGGATATCAACTGCGTTTTTTTTTACGTAGGATTCCCCATTTTTTATTACATATTCGTGTAGTGTGTAAAGAAATCCTCTCCCCATGAACCATAGACGTTGCTGTTGGTGAGGAGGCTTAAGTGCCTCAGTGGTACAGATAGACATACCGTAGGTGCAACCACAACGGAGGGGTATCTGTTGAGAGGCCAGACAAACGTGTGGTTCCTGAAGAGGGGCAGCAGCCTTTTCAGTAGTTGCAGGGGCAACAGTCTGGATGATTGACTGATCTGGACTTGTAACGCTAACCAATACAGCCTTGCTGTGCTGGTACTGTGAACGGCTGAAAGCAAGGGGAAACTACAGCCGTAATTTTTTCCCGAGGGCATGCAGCTTTACTGTATGGATAAATGATGATGGTATCCTCTTGGGTAAAATATTCCGGATGTAAAATAGTCCCCCATTCGGATCTCCGGGTGGGGACTACTCAGGAGGACGTCGTTATCAGGAGAAAGAAAACTGGCGTTCTATGGATCAGTACGTGGAATGTCAGATCCCTTAATCGGACAGGTAGGTTAGAAAATTTAAAAAGGGAAATGGATAGGTTAAAGTTGGATATAGTGGGGATTAGTGAAGTTTGGTGGCAGGAGGAACAAGACTTTTGGTCATGTGAACACAGGGTTATAAATACAAAATCAAATAGGGGTAATGCAGGAGTAGGTTTAATAATGAATAACGCAATAGGAATGCGGGTAAGGTACTACAAACAGCACAGTGAACGCATAGTTGTGGCCAAGATAGACACAAAGCCCACGCCTACGACAGTAGTACAAGTCTATAAGCTTACTAGCTCTGCAGATGACGAATAAATTGAAGAAATGTATGATGAAATAAACGAAATTATTCAGATAGTAAATGGAGACGAAAAATTTAATAGCCATGGGTGACTGGAATTCGATAGTAGGAAAAGGAAGAGAAGGAAACATAGTAGGTGAATATGGATGTTAAGAAATGAAAGAGGAAGCCGCCTGGTGGAATTTAGCACAGAGCACAACTTATCACAGCTAACTCTTGGCTCAAGAATCATGAAAGAAGGTTGTATACGTGGAAGAACCCTGGAGATACTTAAAGGTAACAGATAGACTACATAATGGTAAAACAGAGATTTAGGAACCAGGTTATAAACTGTAAGACGTTTCCAGTGGGTAGATGTGGACTCTGACCACAATCTATTGGTTCTGAACTGCAGATTAAAACTGAAGAAACTGCAAAAAGGTGGGAATTTAAGGAGATGGAACCTGGATAAACTGACTAAAACAGAGGTTTTACAGAGTTTCAGGGAGAGCATAAGGGAACAACTAACAAGAATGGGGGAAAGAAATACAGTAGAAGAATGGGTAGCTTTGAGGAATGAAGTAGTGAAGGCAGCAGAGGATCAAGTAGGTAAAAAGACGAGGGCTAGTAGAAATCCTTGGGTAACAGAAGAAATATTGAATTTAATTGATGAAAGGAGAAAATATAAAAATGCAATAAATGAAGCAGGCAAAAAGGAATGCAAACGTATCAAAAATGAGATCGACAGGAAGTGCAAAATGGCTAAGTGGGCATGGCTAGAGGACAAATGTAAGGATGTAGAGGCTTATCTCACGAGGAGTAAGATAGATACTGCTTACAGGAAAATTAAAGAGACCTTTGGAGAAAAGAGAACCACTTGTATGAATATCAAGAGCTCAGATGGAAACCCAGTTCTAAGTAAAGAAGGGAAAGCAGAAAGGTGGAAGACTGTACTAGAAGGCAATGTTATAGAAATGGAAGAGGATGTAGAAGAAGATGAAATAGGAGATATCATACTGTGTGAAGAGTTTGATAGAGCACTGAAAGACGTAAGTAGAAACAAGGCCCCGGGAGTAGACAACATTCCATTAGAACTACTGACAGCCTTAGGTGGGCCATTCCTGACAAAATTCTACCATCTGGAGAGCAAAATGTATGAGACAGGCGAAATGCCCTCAGACTTCAAGAAGAATATAATAATTCCAATCCCGAAGAAAGCAGGCGTTGACAGATGTGAAAATTACCGAACTATCAGTTTAATAAGTCATAGCTTCAAAATACTAACGCGAATTCTTTACAGACAAATGAAAAAACTGACAGAAGCCGACCTCAGGGAAGATCAGTTTGGATTCCATAGAAATGTTGGAACACGTGGGGGCAATACTGACCCTACGACTTATCTTAGAAGAAAGATTAAGTAAAGGCAAACCTATGTTTCTACCATTTGTAGACTTAGAGAAAGAAAGCTTTTGACAATGTTGATTGGAATACTCTCTTTCAAATTTTAAAGGTGGCAGGGGTAAAATACAGGAAGCAAAAGGCTATTTACAATTTGTACAGAAACCAGATGGCAGTTATAAGAGTCGAGGGGCATGAAAGGGAAACAGTAGTTGGGAAGGGAGTGAGACAGGGTTGCAGGCTCTCCCCGATATTGAGCAAGCAGTAAAGGAAACAAAAGAAAAATTCGGAATAGGTATTAAAATCCAGGGAGAAGAAATAAACACTTTGAGGTTCGCCGATTGCATTGTAATTCTGTCAGAGACAGCAAAGGACTTGGAAGACCAGTTGAACGGAATGGACAGTGTCTTGAAAGGAAGATATAAGATAAACATCAACAAAAGCAAAACGGGGACAATGGAATGTAGTCGAATTAAGTCGGGTGATGCTGAGGGAAGTAGATTTGGAAATGAGACACTTAAAGTAGTAAAGGAGTTTTGCTATTTGGGGAGCAAAATAACTGACGATGGTCGAAGTAGACTGGCAATGGAATGGAAAGCGTTTTTGTAAACGAGAATTTTGTTAACATCGACTATAGATTTAAGTGTCTGGAAGTCGTTTCTGAAAGTATTTGTATGGAGTGTAGCCACGTATTGAAGTGAAACATGGACAATAAATAGTTTGGACAAGAAGAGAATAGAAGCTTTCGAAATGTGGTGCTACAGAATAATGTTGAAGATTAGGTGGGTAGATCACGTAATTAATGAGGAGATATTGAATAGGATTGGGTAGAAGAGAAGTTTGTAGCACAACTTGACTAGAAGAAGGGATCGGTTGGTAGGACATGACCTGAGGCATCAAGGGATCACAAATTTAGCATTGGAGGGCAGCTGGAGGGTAAAAATCGTAGAGGGTGACCAAGAGATGAATGCATTAAGCAGATTGAAAAGGATGTAGGTTGCAGTAGGTACTGGGAGATGAAGGAGCTTGCACAGGATATAGTAGCATGGAGAGCTGCATCAAACCAGTCGTAGGACTGAAGACCACAACAGTAACAACATGTAAAGAAATATGAATGTTTTAGTAGGACCGCTATTTCGCTTTGTGATAGATGGCGCTGTAATAGTCACAAACGTATAAGTATGTGGTACCACGTAATATTCCGTCAGTGCGGACGGTATTTGCTTCGTGATACATTACCCATGTTAAATGATCGGTTTACAAAATGTGCAAAAGGTCGATAACGTGTTGATATATGGTTATTGTGATCAAAATGCCCAATGGGCGTGTGCTATGTATGCTGCTCGGTATCCTGGACCACACCATCCAAGTGTCCGGACCGTTCGCCAGATAGTTACGTTATTTAAGGAAACAGGAAGTGTTCAGCCACTTGTGAAACATCAACCACGACCTGCACCAAATGATGATGCTCAAGTAGGTGTTTTTGCTGCTGTCGTGTCTAATCAGCACATCAGTAGCAGACAAATAGCGCGAGAATCGGGAATCTCAAAAACGTCGGTGTTGAGAATGCTACATTATCATCGACTGCACCTGTACCGTATTTCTATGCACCAGGAATTGCATGGCGACGACTTTGAACATCGTGTACAGTTCTGCCACTGGGCAAAAGAGAAATTACGGGACGATGACAGATTTTTTGCCAACGTTCTATTTAGCAACGAAGCGTTATTCACCAACAGCAGAAACGTAAAATGGCATAATATGCACTACTGGGCAACGGAAAATTCACTATGGCTACGACAAGTGGAACATCAGCGACCTTGGCGGGTTAATGTATGGTGCGGCATTATGGCAGGAAGGATAATTGGCCCCCATTCTATCGATGGCAATCTAAAAAGTGCAATGTATGCAGATTTCCTACGTAATGTTCTACCGATGTTACTACAAGATGTTTCACTGCATGATTGAAGGGCGATGTACTTCCAACATGATGAATATCCAGCACATAGCTCACGTGCGGTTGAAGTGGTACTGAACAGCACATTTAATGACAGGTAGATTGGTCATCGAAGCACCATACCATGGCCCACACGTTCACCGGTTCTGATATCCCCACATTTCTTTCTGTGGGGAAAGTTGAAGGATATTTGCTAGCGTGATTCACCGATAACGCGTGACAACATGCGTCAGCGCATTGTCAATGCATATGCGAAGGCGAACTACTCACTGTTGAGAGGAATGTCGTTACACATATTGCCAAATGCGTTGAGGTTGACGGACATCATTTTGAGCATTTATTGCGTTAATGTGGTATTTACAGGTAATCACGCTGTAACAACATGCGTTCTCAGAAATGATAAGGTCACAAAGTTACATGTATCACATTGGAACAACCGAAATAGAATGTTAAAATGTAGGTACGTTCTGTATTTTAATTTATAAAACCAACCTGTTACCAACTGTTCGTCTAAAATTGTGAGCCATATGTTTGTGAATATTACAGCACCATCTACCAAAAAGCAAGAAAAGTGATCCAACTGAAACATTCATATTTCCTTACGTACTACACGAATACGTAATAAAAAATGGGGGTTCCTATTCGAAAAAACGCAGTTGATATCCGTTTGATCTATGGCAGCGCCATCTAGCGGGCCAACCATAGCGTCATCTGGTTTTCTCCTTCAAGTTAGACAAGTTGCGTTCTTCGTAGATTCTTCGTTTTATGTTTATTTCATGAAATCTTTGGCCCGGTCACGATCAATGGATTATATATGTATAAAAGTAGATGTATTTACTCATGCATACAAATTTTACACACACACATATGCACACACATTCATACATATTTTTACACTCCCACATACACACACACTCACACCACGCAACACACCCACCCACCCACCCACACACACACGCACAAACACACACAGCCAATAATTACACTATGATAAAAGAGCCATACTATGTGATACATAAACCCCCCCACCACATTCACGCACTCATTCTCTCTCTCTCTCTCTCTCTCTCTCTCTCAATCAGAATGCCCCACCCCTACTTTCGCTTCAAGTAAATAGTGTGAGTATGGTAGGGTTTCCACCCCATCCTCACAAATGTCTCTTTCATCTTCAGAGGAGACAATTCGTCTTCAGACTGCAGTACAGTGTACACTTTGTGACCTCGCAATCGAATACTAGTTTACTGAACGATGTGTGGAGGAGCGCCTTGAACGCTGCGACCATTCGGGCACTGCAAATAGTCTTCCACCGTGAGAGCGCGAGATGCCACACGTCTAACACCCTTTGCCCGCTTCTGGGTGCCCCCGTCTATTGTACAATATGCATACATTTGGACCTCAATCCCACAAACTCTACAATCGGTAAACCATTCGCGTCGTCTTTCATGAGACTGATAACCTTCTTGTTCGTAGGAACAATACCATAAGGATTATCGAACTCATAAGAAGACGTGTCGAGTTCTTTAACGTGGCACCTAATTACTTAATATGGATCGCAGTTCTTGATCCGGTAGATAAAGCTGTCTGTATCCATATAAAGCAACTTTGCTTCTACGAAATGAGGTCTCGCAAACTCGTAGTGGAAGCAGTACATGTAGAATTTGGAGCTATCCAGTATGCACATCCCCAAATAAATAGGCTTCATACTCTACTGCAGTCTTCGGCATCTCCACAGCAACAAAGTTTTCATTGAAGATGGTGGCACACTTTGGCCTGGCGATAGACTTTCTCACGCCATAATGACCTTCTGATGCAGTTCTAATCAAAATATCGCGTTCATTTCTTACATTCTGCATAGTTTTCCCGAAAATGGAATTGTTCAGTAATTTATTAAAATCTTTTTCAAAATCATTACTCGCAACCTCCCTCTTTTCGGTATTTAGTTCAATATACTCCTTCAACCGGGGGAATTACTTGAAAGAGATAGCCCAGGTGATTCTAACAAGCTTCATCCCTAAGCTGAGGCACTGTTGGAGATTGCAGTAATGAATAATATATCTTTGCTTATCTCCAACAGTTTAGGGATGGTGCTTCCTTGCGGAATTGGTTGCTCTGGACATAGCAGCAAGTCGCTTGTCTCTCCATGCAAATTATTAGGATATGTGATGTCTGCCATGCCCACATACCCTACATCAGAATCGGCCCCAAGACCCATTATTTTCCCACCTAATCCTGTCAATTCGTCTTCGGTCACCCACCGAAACCCACCAACTGGCAGTGGCTGCATCATGGCGTGCCCGTATAAGTTATTAGTATCTAAGTACATAATGTAAGTCGAATCAAGGGAAACGTTAAACCTCACGCCGATCTGTGGGTTATTTGCCTTGGCATGCCTGTGAACACATTGACAAAGTCTCCCACGGACAGCGCACTCAAAAAATAGAAGCATTGGCGCGTCAGTGAAAAGTTCGATGGAGCGCAGCGTTTTTTTTTTTTTATGAGGATAGCGTCCCAGGACAATCCAGGTGCCATGTAATAAAAGGTGGGGTCCAGGGAGTACGGAACTTTTCGAAAACATCTGCAAGCAAATGCACATCTGTGTCCATGTATTGTCTTGCATATTCTCCCAAATTGGGGATGTTTAATTCCCGCCAGACATTCCCAGCATGCTCATAATCTGCTGTAGTTATGGCATCGCCTGTGAGAGTACTCGTAAATGCGGACATGTCGGGAAGCCTGGTTTCATTGAGTTTTGCGATACAATCAACGTACTCGTATCGAAAAACTCCCTTCCTAGTCGGAAGTTGGAACTTTTCCTCGTGAAGAAATGCAGATCAAGTGATACGCATATCATTCCGAGGTAAAGTTTCAACGAGTTTCTGGAGTGAAGCCTGCATAAAGCGTAAAGAATCAAGGAAGCAGAGCCTAAATTTGGCGTCATTCGTTTTGAGAAAGAAATGTACTTCTCAACACTTTCAAGCACGACACTGACCTGATCATTCTTTATACCGAAATTAGCCAAGTGTACAACGCGAGAATGATCGTCATACTCTCTCAAATTATGAAAAAAGACAGGTAATTGCCGTGGTAACCTATACTTCCATTTGTATGCGTTATGAGCCGCACCACCGAACTTTCCCATAAGATGGCAATGATATCTAAGGGGAGTTTCCGCTTTTCTACCTAACGGTAGCCCACAAATACGACAATTAACCGCCTTTTCATACAATTCATCATCTTCCTTTGATTTGGGGTCATGGGATTGTTGGTGCTGTAGAGCTTATCAACTTCCCATGAACGTTTTTCAAGCTCAGTGAGAAGCCAAAGCGCAGGATCATCCCCTATATATGAATCGTATGTTTAGAACCATATCGACATACAACTAGGAATGCTGCCGCATAAGGTACATGTTTTTGTGTGAAGGTCGTATATGATGCTAAGGGGTTCCCTTCACAGCCAACAGGCATTCATAGTCGGTGTATACTATAAAAGGACATCGCTGCTGGTGGTGAGCATTTTGAAATTTAATGAAGTTGTTTTCCTCTGTGGGCATAATAACACATAAGGGTCCTTGGGAGCACAGTTTAATCGATGTATCGCTAATAACTATTCTGATGAAAAATAATTCAGACACCTTAAACAAATATGCTTTTTACACCGTTTGTTACTTAACTGGGAATAAAGGAGGTGGGACATGTATTTGATCCAAACATAGCGATAATTATCACCTTCAGAGAAGAGCAGCATGTTTACATGCAGCTCTCACTCACCTGCAAATTTTGAGAAATGGAGGGGGCCAACAATGGTGTGCTTGTCTTGCACATCTGACTTGTCGTTATTCTTCTCCAGACCATAAATGTGAACCGATATGCTGGTATTCTGCACCTGAAATTTAGCTATGTCCTCGGTCTTTACGGGAAACTCTATACCATCAAAGTTATAATATGTCTTAATATCACGGACTTTGTAAATGTTCGGTCGCTCAGGATGATCTCTGTAATTGTACTTTCTTTCGCAAGCCAGGATTGACCATGCAAAACATTATCATACTGATTTTCGACATCAATGCATGTACCCTTGTTAGCTAATCTTCATGGAGATTGATATAGCTAGACCCTCCATTTACTGGATCATAGACAGGTATATGGATGTCAAGGTGTGGTATATGGCTGAGTGCTTTAGCGGACCAATGTATTTCCATCTGGGAAAATTAGGTCATAATAGCGCTCAAGATGGATTCATGATACCACTCAGCAATGGATGTGCTCCAAGAAATAACGCCATTATCATCCACAATATATAGTGCAGAGGTGTAGGCTCTGCATCACCTTGATGTTTAAGTGGGTGATCCAACTGACAGCACAGTACTGCACTGCATTTAATGGAGTTAAATCTCGGATCGTCTAGGACTTTGAGGAGTTCAGTCTTCCAAAAACCCGACAGGGTCGCGATACCTCCTTCCAGGATTCTCTCAATTCTTGTGAATGAGTTGCGCCCCTCAGAAGCCCTGGCAACTGCTGTGTATTCTAGAGGGGTCATTATACCGTTATTTTGATGTCCTTCACTATTAATAGGATAGGAAAGAGCACTACTGCTGGCCATAGGATAATCAATATCACTATTACTACTACTACAGCTAGGAGTCCATTCCGTCTATGACGGGGCTGGTGAGGTTACGTCAGCTGTAGGGAGGGGTATGCGCCTTGGTACACACACCTTTTGTTGACATTGGGGGCGAGCTGTATGAGAAGGCGGAAGCGGTGATGGTGCTGGGAACAACTGGGCTGTGGCAATGGTCCCCGACATCTGATGTTCTCATTACCGACCAGTGAGGTGGGAGCAGATGCCCTTTTTCTTCTTCTTCTACTAGCTGTGTTGCTCATGGGCGCCAGAGGGCTTGCGGTGTGTGGGGGCAGGTGCTGCTGCCGCCTCTCACGCAGCTCTTATCAGTGCTATACACGGCGCTGCGTATCTATGACGTGTAGGGGTAAGTCCTGCTCCCGCAACCACGGCTCTAGGTACAAGATGTACTTCATGTGACAAGAAAAAATCATTTTAGTGATCTAGATTTAAAACGTAGATTAAAACTGAAAAAATTGCAAAAAGGTGGGAATCTAAGGAGATGGGACCTGGATAAACTGACTAAACCAGAGGTTGTACAGAGTATCAGGGAGAGCATAAGGGAACAATTGACAGGAATGGGGAAAAGAAATACAGTAGAAGAAGAATGGGTAGCTCTGAGGGATGAAGTAGTGAAGGCAGCAGAGGATCAAGTAGGTAAAAAGACGAGGGCTAGTAGAAATCCTTGGGTAACGGAAGAAACATTGAATTTAATTGATGAAAGGAGAAAATATAAAAATGCAGTAAATGAAGAAGGCAAAAAGGAATACAAACGTCTCAAAAATGAGATCGACAGGAAGTGCAAAATGGCTAAGTGGGCATGGCTAGAGGACAAATGTAAGGATGTAGAGGCTTATCTCATGAGGGGTAAGATAGATACTGCCTACAGGAAAATTAAAGAGACCTTTGGAGAAAAGAGAGCCACTTGTATGAATATCAAGAGCTCAGATGGAAACCCAGTTCTAAGAAAAGAAGGGCAAGCAGAAAGATGGAAGGAGTATATAGAGGGTATATACAAGGGTGATGTACTTGAGGACAATATTATGGAAATGGAAGAGGATGTAGATGAAGATGAAATGGGAGATATGATACTGCCGGCCGCGGTGGTCTCGCGGTTCTAGGCGCGCAGTCCGGACCCGTGCGACTGCTACGGTCGCAGGTTCGAATCCTGCCTCGGGCATGGATGTGTGTGATGTCCTTAGGTTAGTTAGGTTTAAGTAGTTCTAAGTTCTAGGGGACTAATGACCACAGCAGTTGAGTCCCATAGTGCTCAGAGCCATTTTTTGAGATATGATACTGTGTGAAGAGTTTGACAGAGCACTGAAAGACCTGAGTCGAAACAAGGCCCCGGGAGTAGACAACATTCCATTATAACTACTGACGGCCTTTGGAGACCAAGTCCTGATGGTTCAAATGGCTCTGAGCACTATGGGACTCAACTGCTGTGGTCATCAGTCCCCTAGAACTTAGAACTACTTAAACCTAACTAACCTAAGAACATCACACACATCCATGCCCGAAACAGGATTCGAACCTGCGACCGTAGCAATTGCACGGTTCCAGACTGCGCGCCTAGAACCGCGACACAACCGCGGCCGGCAGCAAGTCCTGACAAAAGTCTTCAAGAAGAATATAATAATTCCAATCTCAAAGAAAGCAGGCGTTGACAGATGTGAAAATTACCGAACTATCAGTTTAATAAGTCATAGCTTCAAAATACTAACGCGAATTCTTTACAGACGAATGAAAAAACTGACAGAAGCCGACCTCAGGGAAGATCAGTTTGGATTCCATAGAAATGTTGGAACACGTGGGGGCAATACTGACCCTACGACTTATCTTAGAAGAGAGATTAAGTAAAGGCAAACCTATGTTTCTACCATTTGTAGACTTAGAGAAAGAAAGCTTTTGACAATGTTGATTGGAATACTCTCTTTCAAATTTTAAAGGTGGCAGGGGTAAAATACAGGGAGCAAAAGGCTATTTACAATTTGTACAGAAACCAGATGGCAGTTATAAGAGTCGAGGGGCATGAAAGGGAAGCAGTAGTTGGGAAGGGAGTGAGACAGGGTTGCAGGCTCTCCCCGATATTGAGCAAGCAGTAAAGGAAACAAAAGAAAAATTCGGAATAGGTATTAAAATCCAGGGAGAAGAAATAAACACTTTGAGGTTCGCCGATTGCATTGTAATTCTGTCAGAGACAGCAAAGGACTTGGAAGACCAGTTGAACGGAATGGACAGTGTCTTGAAAGGAAGATATAAGATAAACATCAACAAAAGCAAAACGAGGACAATGGAATGTAGTCGAATTAAGTTGGGTGATGCTGAGGGAATTAGATTAGGAAATGAGACACTTAAAGTAGTAAAGGAGTTTTGCTATTTGGGGACCAAAATAACTGATGATGGTCGAAGTAGAGAGGATATAAAATGTAGACTGGCAATGGCAAGGAAAACGTTTCTGAAAAAGAGAAATTTGTTAACATCGAGTATAGATTTAAGTGTCAGGAAGTCGTTTCTGAAAGTATTTGTATGGAGTGTAGCCATGTACGGAAATGAAACATGGACAAAAAATAGTTTGGACATGAAGAGAATAGAAGCTTTCGAAATGTGGTGGTACAAAATAATGTTGAAGATTAGGTGGATAGATCATGTAACTAATGAGGAGGTATTGAATAGGATTGGGGAGAAGAGAAGTATGTGGCACAACTTAACCAGAAGAAGGGACATGTCTTGAGGACATGTCTTGAGGCATCAGGGATCACAAATTTAGCATTGGAGGGCAGCGTGGAGGGTAAACATCGTAGAGGGGGACCAAGAGATGAATACATTAAGCAGATTCAGAAGGTTGTAGGTTGCAGTAGGTACTGGGAGATGAAGGATCTTGAAAAGGATATAGTAGCATGGAGAGCTGCATCAAACCAGTCTCAGGACTGAAGACCACAACAACAACAACAGCGCTGTTCCAGACTGAAGCGCCTAGAAACGCTCGGAGACACCGGCCGGCCAGATGATATACACACAATCCGTTAAAGCACACAGCAGTCTGTGGACTGTGACTCAAACGACTATTTGAACACGGAAAAAGTACTTACCAGGTAATTGATCTTCATCTCCTCGGCAACGCTTGCCAGTGCTGCTGCTGCTGCTGTCACTGCTGCTGCTGTTAGTACGCTTCATGATGAAAATACAAACGATTGACCTCTGGGAAACTCGTAGAAGTACAGAAGCAGAATGACAGCGAGTTAGGTTGTGGCTTGGCTTATACAGCTTCTATGATGTCGAACCACGTCACTGATGCAGTAGCCAACAGGAGCGCAGCATTCTAGGGGTGAGGGATGCTACATGATGAATGAACTATGAGTGTGCTCCTAGTCGGAAAACCTCGAACTTCTCATTTGATTACTGAATCTCCAAGTGATACTTTCAGTTATCAGCTATCATTAAAATCAGATTCTAATTAAGTACATACATATGTATGTATGTACATACATACATACGATATGTGCGTAATGCGTCGCATGTGTTCTGTTAGGATCGCTAGCATATTTCTAGAAGGCGATCTGTGACGTCAGTATGAGCGCGTGGGCTAGAGGCCGTGACTTCAGCATTCGCACACTCACGGCCTATACATGTGGCACATGCCCCGTTAGAATCGCATGAGAGAGAAAGCATTGCAACATCTCTCTATCAGCACTTGACTGCAGGTAGGGAGGGGGTGATGGGATTTCACATACTGCGGACGACAGCGCTCTCTGGTGGTGGTACTGTGTACTAGTTCAGTTGGAGTCTGGACCCCATGGTGATCACACTATTTTCCACCATTTCCCTCCACCATCTTGGATTACATCACAGATGAGAGCACCCTCTGGTGGTGGTAATGTGTACAAGCTCAGTTGGAGCCCGGTCATCATGTAGAACACATTGGATGGAGCTACTGCCTCAAATTGTTTAAATAAAGTCAGACTGGTAAATAAAGACTTATTTCCAGCACAGGCTGAGTCGTCTTCCAGCCATTTCCTAGGAAGAGGTGGTGGTCGGGGACTTAGGTTTGTGGGGGTAGCCCAAGTGATATATTTTCCCTCTACTTTCTTAGGTTATTAGAGATAACTGAGGTGTGATGCATTATCCTGTTGGAATTTCAACTTCCCGCCATTCTTCTGGGGGAGGCGAGGGGGAGGGGGGGCCTTAGGTTAGTGCAGGTAGTCCAACTGACCTATCTTCCCATCAAAATTCAAACTTGCCACCGAGCGAGGTGGCGCAGTGGTTAGCACACTGGACTCGTATTCGGGAGGACGACGGTTCAATCCCGTCTCCGGCCATCCTGATTTAGGTTTTCCGTGATTTCCCTAAATCGTTTCAGGCAAATGCCGGGATGGTTCCTTTGAAAGGGCACGGTCGATTTCCTTCCCAATCCTTCCCTAACCCGAGCTTACGCTCCGTCTCTAATGACCTCGTTGTCGACGGGACATTAAACACTAACCACCACCACCATCAAACTTGCCGCCAAAAGCAGCAATCTTGGATGACGTCACACCTGCCGTTTTTGATGAATCACTGCCTCCATCTTGAATGACGTCATCGTCACCATCTTCGATAACGGTAATTCGGGGTGATGTCCCCCTTGCCCAATACTCATGTTTCCAGCTAACGGCAGAAGCTGTGCGAAAGGAAAGGCCTGTTGGGGTACAGAAATGTACCTGACCTAATCGTGTCGTCCTCTAGATGGCTGAATAGCGAACTAATACTCAGTATGTGTCGGGCAGCCTTTGTGATCGTATGTGTTCTCTGGGGAAATTTGATAAGTTTCAATATGGACATATCTTTGGGCTTACCGTTATTCCCTCTCATGTATGCTTGACTGCTTCTGCATATTTCCTGTCTTTATTTGGTCGAGAGAACATCGATTGTGCTGTGTGTTGTGTGCATCTTGCAGGTGAAAGACGGGGGTAGACACGTTTGCTGATTCTCTAGACATGAGGAACACCATAGTTAACTTTGTAAGTTATAAGGTTGATTTGGAATATGTTGTATCACTGACATCGGTATTCGCGAGTGGAAATAAGAGTTTCCTATATGCTTTCGAGTTTTCACGTAAAGGTCTACGCAGATGAGATATGTTTCTAGTTACTCAGTGATTTACAGTACGCTCCACCTCGCTGAAGTTTCGGGTTTCTAGAGAATTAATTTCCAGTCTATATCTTGGGAATTATACTGGGCAAGCGATCGGTAGCGTACTGCTATGGGCTTGATTTCAAGAAGTATCACGTAAATAGTATGATATTCTGACAAACCATCTGAAAATACATATGTTCTTGTAATCCCAGAATCTGGAAATGGGTGTAGAAAGCAAGTAAACAAGCAGGTCGGGACCCAAAACTGTAACGCCTTTGTGCTGAACGGAACCGACCCAGCCGTTATAAAACAGTTGGAAGAGTGACCTTGGTCCGCTGAGGGTGCTCTGGTCATGTGTCAGGCCAGTGTGTGTGAGCAGGGGCACATGATTCGTGACGGTAAGCTATGGTGGATGACCTACCGACCTCAAGGGAAATACCTAGTGCTGTGAGGACTATATATGGTAAATATGCTTATTCTATCTGTCTGCGTGGTATGTGTACGAGTGTCTGGTGGTCGTTAGCTGTATACAGGATGCAAAAGTGTTGATTTTGTATGGCGCAGGATACGAATTGAGTGTTTACTACATCGACACAGTATGTGGTGATATATAGCCAGGTTGGAGATCGGTTTCACGCTGAAATATTCAAGCACCTGTCGTCAGTGGCGGAGCAGTGTAATTGAGGAAGTGTCTTTCCATATTTGACGATCTGTAGGCCACCTTTGCAGGTCTTAACTATCAGTGCAATATGGTAATCTATACAAAATAGTGTTACTGCTGAAAGTTTCGTCTGCAGAAGAAAAGGGGGATAGTGCTTCCACACAACATCAGTAATTTGGCTGGTAAATTCAGTAAGAGCCAGTTAGAATGCTCCATTCATTCACAAGACATCCTCTGTGCTGGGACATACGAGCCTCTACAGACTGGTTTGATCAAGGTGGGGGCAAGGTATCTATAGAAACATCTGAGAGTGTTCAAGTGTTTGAAGACAAGTTGAAGCAGATCATCCATCTCTGGCAGGATGCTGTTCGTCATCTGCCATTGTGGCATCTGAATACCAACAGCTGTAGGAGACCGAAAATTCCAGGTATTTTTCTCTTCTGTAGGACAGCGCTTCGAATTCTCTTTGCAAAATTGTTCTGATTTTCCCAAATGTGCCCAGACAGTGCTATATTTCCAATCAACAAGAATGCTTTTACAATTAACTGTGTTTTCCAAGTGTGCACATACACGATGAAGCCTTTTAGCAGTGAGAACGTTTACCATTTCTGTGACATATGTTGAAAGCAGGACGTCACAATTTGCAGGAAGGGTAGCATGTGATGCCTCTAAGGACCATCAGGGAGAATGCATTCGGTGTTATTCTGGGCTGTTTTCGTAATCAGGTCTTATTAGGACAAGAATTTCCATGCAGGAAAGCTGAGACATCAAGAAAACTCCTATAACAACAAAAGCGACCATTAACTATTTCCTGCAGCACTTTACGATTTTCTAGATGGAGACTTGGCTCTTATTTACATAGACACGTGGCATCAATGTAACACTGACAGCCCTTTAGCTGTGCCTGTGAGGGTGAGCCAGTCTGCAAACATCTTGCTGAGGGTGATCCACTATGCGAACATGTCACTGGACCGCAGATACAAAGGCAAGTGTCATTGCGCAAATAACAGTGCCTAGGTAACCACGTGTTTCGAGTGGTATTTCTCAGGTGCTGCCACCTCATCTTTTTGCGGGACCCAAACTGATACCTGCACGTGATTCGGCAGCTGACAGCCGCGTTATCGCTTTGCGAGGACTGCTGGTGATCCAGATTCCTGGGAGTATGTGCAGTGGTGTTCTGTGCGGTCCAGAGGACATGGGATGGCAGGCGATGCATGCTTCGCGATCGAAAGCTTTTTAACTGTTTAATTACATGTGATGTGTGTTTCATGACAGTATTCCTTGCGTGATTGGAATAAAAAGAAAGGTGATCGATTTAATTACTTCTTACAAGACCAGCATCTTTCCAAACAGCAGCGAATGATGAGCAAGGGAAATCCAATCCCGCAAACTATTTTTTTTAATAAATGAACAATATGTCTTTGAATTTCCCTACGTGAGATCCTTCCTCTAAACCGCAGAGCCGGCAGTTTCGAGGTAGAGGAGGGGAGGAGGAGAGTGGATGGGGAGAGGGTGAGAAGGGGAATGGGCTGTTGGGGAGGGGGATTGATTTCCAGAAAAATTCTTTAACTAAATAAACTGTATTCCATACACTGCTCTGCATCCCATGAGTTGTTTAAATAAACAATATTCCACACATTGTCTAAATTGTTTTTAACAATATTGCATACACTGCAATCGTATTCTTTCCACATGATCGATCAATTGAGTCTTTTTCCCTCCAGTTTCCAGGAGGGAGGGTGGGAGGGGAGGTGCTTTACCAGAGGGAGAGAGGTTAATTAATTGATTAGTTTAATTAAGTAGTCAGTCAAACTAATAAGAATGAGAGTTGGTATGCTAGTATCTCAGACATGATAGTGTACCTGTAACAGCGAGGAGGAATGGGTGGATTGGAGGATTCTTGAGCACCATGGGGAGGGGGGGAGGCGGGAGGAGTGGGAGCAATAGGTAAAGGACCTGTCAATCAAAGGAAAGGATCCTTTTAGCAGAACAATAAACTAATGACCTGTCAATCAAAAGTAAGGACTGTCTTAGCAGAACAATAGGCTAATGACCTGTCAATAACATAAAATCGTGTGACAAGGGCCTCCCGTCTGTTAGATCACTCGCCAGTTGCAAGTCGTTCGATTTGACGCCACTTCGGCGACTTGCGCATCGATGGGGATGAAACGATGATGATGATTAGGACAACACAACACCCAGCCCTCGAGAGGAGAAAATCTCCGACCCAGCTGGGAATCGAACCCGGACCCTTAGGATTGACAGTCTGTTGCGCTGACCACTCAGCTACAAGGGGCAGACATGACTTGTCAATCAAAAAGAACGATCCTTTTGGCAGAACAATAGGCTAATGACATGTCGATCAAAAGGAAGGATCCTTTTAGCAGAACAATATGTTAAGTACCTGTCAATCAAAGGAGAACAATAGATTAATGACCTGTCGATCAAAGGAGAACAATAGGTGTGCCCCTTAGTGCATACCTGCCCCTGATGTAGGCAACCAGCTCTAACAAAATGTGTCACAACATAGATTGCACTTCTACTCCTGTTATCCCACATCCATTCCTTGTCCTTTCCCAACTCCTCAACACCCAACCCAAGGTGTGATGTGATCTGCATGGCACTTGGGAAGATGTGTCGTGAATGGAGGCTCACGTATACTGGGCGACCTCCCTGTGTAATTAACCTTGCACTGCATGCGGTTTCTGTGGTGTGGACCGATTAGATACCCAACTCTTGTGGGACCAAAATTGACACTAAAGAAAATAGCAATGCTGAGGGGTAAGTTGAGACCTCAACACCCAAACATACCCTCAGCTGAACAGGGGGACACACCTGCTCAAGCAGTGAAAATGGTTACTAAGAAGTTGCACCAGGTTAAGATCAATGACTTGTCTGGGGCACTGAGGAGGAAACTTCTTAGAGAACAAAAGCTAAAGAAAAGATAAGAGCGGCTTCCCAAACAAAAGTGGAAGAAACTAAAAGGACTTCAGCTTAATACCTCCAAGGAAAGACTGTCCCAGGATGAAGGGTGTGTACAATCCCTTTTACATTGAAGGTAGGCAGTAAGAGAACAAGGGAGGAATCTAAGACTCCCACTTCTTAGGCTAAGAGTATCCAGAAAAAGCCCAGGCAAGAAATAGGGATACAGATCTGTAGTACTGCAGTCTCAGTTTTTAGGATGGTGGTTATACAGCAAGGCTATCCACTGGTCAAGTTCACCTCATAGCAGGAGGAGCTCATGCAGATAGCTCTCTTTCAGGAGATTGGGGGGACGCTGGTCCAGGACCCAAATTCAGGAGTGTCTATCTGGATCATGGTGCTCTCATCTTTGTCTGTGTTGGGGTGGGTACAATGGACTGGCTTACAGAAACGTTGCCAATAATATCACTGTGGGAGGATGCAAAGCTGCTCCTAAAGACTGCAAAGATATTAATCTGGGTACCAAAACCCCTTGAGGATACATCTTATGATACCTCTCCAGAGACTCTGATGTGGCCTGATTCAGGAACCCTATTTGTATAAAGGGGGTGTATAAGGCCTCAGCTGCACTGGAGGTAAGCTGATTTACGATAGAAATATAAGAAACAACAGAATGTGCTTTTATGTAAAACATGGAATCCCCTTCACACCAATGGCGTACTTTTGTTTTAGGGACTTAGTGACCACCAGGATGTAGCAAAGTGAGGAAGGTATCACGAGGAAGTTTGTAATAGCCCATGCATACCTTCCTTACAAGGACAGTGCTCCTCCTTCTCAGAAGGCGAGGAGACTGATGGAAGTCTGTGCACAAGAAGGTGACCAACTATTGGTTGGATGTGACACCAATGACCACAACCTAGTGTGGGGGCAGCACCAACACCAACAATAGAGGTGAGTACCTTCTACAATTTCTTCTAGCTAATAACTTAGAGATCCTCATGAGGGGCAAGGAACTGACAGATAGGAATGTAAGAAGGGGCAGGAATGTATGAATGGGTAATTGACATAACCTGTGGTTCCACTTTAATGGATAGTTATGTCAAACAACAGCATGTGGCTTTAGAGCCATCCTCATCAGACCACATGTATATGAAGTTCGAGGTTGAAATGGGCATTAGACAGACCACGTCCTATAGGCATCCGAGGAAAACGGGCTGGGAGGCGTATAGGGGGGACCTCGACTCAAGTCTGTCGGAAGTCACTACTTTGATAAGGAATCCAGTAGAGTTTGAGGACGTAGTAGAGGAAGTGACCTCATACTATGACAACTGCTCAATCACCAAGATGTGCATGCTGCACACATAGGAATGTATCTTGGTGGAACAATAACCTGTAATCACAGAGCAAATAGGCGTGAAGACTGTTTAACCTTGTGAGAAGGAAAGGACAATGGACAGAATATCATGAGGCCCTTGTCAAATACAGTTTTGCAATCAAACAAGCAAATCAGGTATCCTGGAAGATATTCTGTGAGGAGGTAGAGGATACAGCTGTGCAGGCCAGACTTTGCATAATCCTCACTAGGATAGTAACTAGTCCAAGAGGAACTGCAAGGAAAGAGGATGGGGGGCATACAAGGACAGCACATGAAACGCTGGAAATACTCGTCAAGACTCTTTTGTCCTCAATCTACTCTGACATACAACATAGACCAGGACGAAATTCCTATGAGATATCGGTTTTCACGCATTCGAAAGTAGAACTGGAAATTTTCCAGTGAATGTGTTGATCATAGTAAAATGCAAAGCTTAGTGCGAACATTCCAACCGTTCAAGTCACGTGGCCCAGATAGAATTTTTCCAACGCTCCTGCAACAATCAGGAGTGAACTTAATGAGATTCCTACGCAGGTTATTTAGGACTGGCCTAGCAGAAGGAATCGGAATAACGTCTGGAGAACAATGGAGGTTGCCTTCATTCCAAAACCAGGGAAAATTGATCATACCAAGGTCAAGAATGTGACACCAATCAGTCTGTCCTCCTTTCTTTTTAAAACATTACAGAAACTGGTCAACGTCCTTGTTAGGGAGAGGAGATTAACTAGGGTCCCCCAACACATAAACCAACGTGAATACCAACCAGGAAAATCGGGTGAAACTGCACTCCACCTGCATATTGGGAATGTGGAGAAAGCACTACACTTTCAGGAAATAGCCCTCTGATTCTTCTTAGACATTGAAGGGGCTTTTAGCAACACAGCCTTCGAATCCATGGTTAAGGCAGCAGAGGTGCATCGGTTGGATAGCACCGTTTGCAGATGGATTAGAGCCATGATTATTGGTAGAAAGGTAGAAACCACCATGATACAAAGAAAAATGGTAATCAACACCACCAGACGCTGTCCTTGAGGAGGGGTCCTGTCCCCTCTACTGTGGAACCTTGTAGTGAACGAAGTCGTTGTGGAATTAAACTCTAGACAGTACTTTTGCCATGGACACGCAGACGATGTAGTCACAGTAATACTTCGCAAATTTTCAAGTACAGTCAGAGCTATGGCACAAGGAGCATTGAACACTGTGCAGAAATTCTTACAGGAAACAGGATCTAACGGTCGGTCCCAAGGAGACTGTTATAGTACCATTTACGAGGAAGCGGATCCAACACACATATTGGAATCTCAAGCTTCTTGATGAAACTCTACCACTGAAGGGGACAGTGAAATATCTAGGGATAACCCTGGATGAGAAACCATCTTGGACCCCTCACATAAGGAGCACATGTTCCAAGGCGAAAGGTACTCTAATGAGTACCATGAGAGCTTGTGGTAAGAACTGGGGCTTAAGCCCCAAGGGTATGTACTGAATATACACCATGGTAGTAAGACCTGTGATCACTTATGGGGCTACAGTCTGGTGGAAAAGGGTAGAACAGCAGGTAACCGCTAAGGAGCTTGCTAAGGTGCAGAGATTGGCCTGTTTAGCCACTGCAGGTGGAATTAGCAGCACATCCCCTGCTGGAATGGAAACCATGGTGGACATGCTCCCATAAAACCTGTGGCTAAAGATGGAGACAGCAGCTAGAGCGTACAGGTTAAAGAGTGGCAAAAACTGGAACTCACTAGGGTATCCAAGATCTCACACTAAAATAGACATGGGTGTAGTTGGGGAAATGCCGGTCGATTATATAATAACTTCCAACTGCTTCAACAAGCCTTTCAATGTAGTAGTTGGATGTATAGAGCTCTGGGAGAACAAATTTCGACACAGTACTGGGACATAGTCTGGTTCACTGACAGTACAAAAAGAGGCCAAGGTGTTGGGTTGGGGGTATATGGGGTGTCGCCAAGGCTGGAGAGTGCAATCTGTCTAGTGAAGATGGCCACTGTGTTTCAAGCAGAGATATCTGCTATCAGGGTGTGCATGGGAGAGGATTTGCGGAGGTACTACAGACACCCAAGCAGCCTTGAAAGCTCTGGCAGCCTCTGCAACAAGATCAAAGATCGTGGCAGAATGCCTCAAAGTACTTGTGGAGTTAGGGGAAAACAATAGGGTATACCTGTTGTGGGTCCCTGGCTACGCTAGGATTAGTGGTAATGAGAAAGCCGATAGATTGGCCAGGATAGGGGCTATGACACCATTTATTGGACTGGAACCTGTCCCGACAATCACCAAAGTAATGATCAAAATAAAACTACAGAGTGGACAAGGAGACAGTAAGATCTGAAAGCAAAAACATGGCAAGGTATTGCTGCCGAAGCCATGTTCTACGAGAAGTCTCTCAATCCTGGGCTTGGACGGGACAGAAATGAAACTCATCGTTGGACTATTGACATGTCATGGTAATTTCAAAAAGCTACCAACATACAATGGGGATAATAGAAGAAGACCTCAAATGTAGGATGTGTGATATGGGGGAGGAAACCGCATCACAACTGATCTTCAAATTCAAGGCATTGGAGATTAAAAGACAGCGAATATTCAGATCAACCAGACCTGAAGAAATTGTGTCTACTGATTGACTTCAGTAGAGACACAGAGACGAAGAGATGAATATACTAAGCAGATTCAGAAGCATGTAGGTTGCAGTAAGTACTGGGAGTTGAAGAAGCTTGCACAGGATAGAGTAGCATGGAGAGCTGCATCAAACCAGCCTGAGGACTGAAGACAACAACAACAACAGTGCAAGGTTGTCTAGAGTGATGTACTTGTTAAGAAGTGTAAAAAATCACGTACCTTTGCTTTATGTAAGAACAGTCTATTTTGCTTTTTTTCACAGTATCATATCCTATGAACTATTACTTTGTGGTAATAATACGCACATTCAGGATATTTTGTTACTACAAAAGAAAGTTATTAGGATAATTACAAACTCAGAAAACTGTGCCCACCACAGGCCATTCTTATTGATCTAAAATATTAACTGTAATAAACTTATACATTTACACTGTTCTCTTATATACAAAAAAATAACTTACCAGAATACCAGCTTAGACAGGATCTACCCTCCTGCTGCACTACAAATAACAGGCATATTGACATCCGTTAATGAAGATTATCGAAAACATTGAAGAGCTATGAAGTTATTTCTATGAAAATGTTCAACAAACTGCCTGTAGAATAGGTAGAAACTATATTCGATTTATTTAAGCACAGATTATACAGTTGGTTATTGATTAATCCTTTTTACTCAAGTAATGAATTTTATGAATGTGAAAATTTTATGTCATAGAAGTAACTGTTGGAGAGGGTATCATAATTTCTATAATGCTGTTAATATAGGATGCTTTATTCACGTTTTTGTAACCCTGACGTTGTCTATTGCTGTAATCTGTTGAATGACAAAAAACATTTAATTTATTTTATTATTTATTTATTCACGTGGGCAATATATGGTAACAATGTTTTTATGTGATTCTATTGCAAATTAACAATTTCCGAATTTTTTCTTTTATGTTTTTTATGAATCTTTGATCCTTGCGAAATGTTGTAGGTCTAGGTCAAGGTGAAGTGTGCTATGGGTTTTGATGAGTGAAATTTGTGAAATTACTGGCCATATCTTTTTATTGCATTGACTTTAATTTTTTACACTGCTGAGGGACCGTGGATGTTAGCACATGACATCAATTTAAAACTTGATACCTCTACCCATTTCTGAGAAAGAAAGGGATCTTAACGCATGTACTCACAGATATAAGGACATTAAATGGCAAAAGGTATTTTTTGTATGACCAAATCACAAATTTCGTAATTTTTTCTTTGCTTTTGCTGAGAAACCTTGTTTCTCCTCAAATTTCATTGTTCTAGGTCGACAGGAAGTACCCAATAGGTTTTGATAAGTGAGTCTGAGAGTATCAAAGTATGTGATGTAAATGGCTATATGTTTTGATTGCGCTGATAAGTGGTCATATGTTTAGTTATATTGACTTAGAAGCTTAATTTTTCACACCGCTAAGGGACTATACACATTTGCTTATGACTTAAATTTCAGTTTAATACCTCTACCAGGGTTCTTAATGGTTGAGCAGTCATAGAGACAGACAGCAAAGTGATCCTACAAGTATGCCATATTTGTGGAGAGAGGTACAGAACTCTAAAAATAACTGTGTGTAAATTTTACAATGTGTACCTGCTCATGCGATAACATTAGGTGTGTCTGCTGGAATGATCATGATACATGCAAGTGGTAGTGAATATTCAAAAGAAATTCATCACCTGGTAAAACAAACTACAACTCAGAACAGAAACCAAAGAAAAGACTGATATGTCTGGAAAAGAACTAAAATGTAGCTTCATTTCAGCCATTTACAAAGTACAATAGAAATTAGTCTTCAACTAAAGTAAGAGTTTCCACAATTAAAGTTCTACATTCAAAACGCTGTAGAAAGAGAACCACTGGTTAGCATGACACCAAATTTGAACAGCATATTATTGACACTGGGCGAAACGTCGTGGAACAAATACATTAACGAAAATTTGACCAAAAGATGGCGCTATAGGTATCAGAATATTCCCACCGTAATACGCATGGCACACGCTCTTTCTCAGTTAGCGTCAGAGATGTCTAACATTACTGTCTCCATGAAGGATAGCGCACTGCTAGTTAAACTCTTTACAAATGGTGACTGTGCGCCAGTAGTCCTGCAGAAATTCCGTACACTCAAGGGTATGAAAAAAGGCATTGGTCTGATATCTGTTAAGGGCCTGGAAAAAGACTACAAAATTCGAAAAGACAGGTTCTTTAAAATGCAATGTGACAGAGGGAGGAAAACAGTCTGTCGAAGACGTGGCTGCAGCACTGTACTGTGGGTCGTGTGGAGGGTAGGGTAGCAAACATGCAGTGCATGGGGAATAGCCCAAAAGTTGGATATTCATGCAAGCATGGTGCATAAAATCCTATCTACATCTACATCTACATGACTACTCTGCAATTCACATTTAAGTGCTTGGCAGAGGGTTCATCGAACCACAATCATACTATCTCTCTACTATTCCACTCCCGAACAGCGAGCGGGAAAAACGAACACCTAAACCTTTCTGTTCGAGCTCTGATTTCTCTTATTTTATTTTGATGATCATTCCTACCTATGTAGGTTGGGCTCAACAAAATATTTTCGCATTCGGAAGAGAAAGTTGGTGACTGAAATTTCGTAAAAAGGTCTCGCCGCGACGAAAAACGTCTATGCTGTAATGACTTCCATCCCAACTCGTGTATCATATCTGCCACACTCTCTCCCCTATAACGCGATAATACAAAACGAGCTGCCCTTCTTTGCACCCTTTCGATGTCCTCCGTCAATCCCACCTGGTAAGGATCCCACACCGCGCAGCAATATTCTAACAGAGGACGAACGAGTGTAGTGTAAGCTGTCTCTTTAGTGGACTTGTTGCATCTTCTAAGTGTCCTGCCAATGAAACGCAACCTTTGGCTCGCCTTCCCGACAATATTATCTATGTGGTCCTTCCAACTGAAGTTGTTTGTAATTTTAACACCCAGGTACTTAGTTGAATTGACAGCCTTGAGAATTGTACTGTTTATCGAGTAATCGAATTCCAACGGATTTCTTTTGGAACTCATGTGGATCATCTCACACTTTTCGTTATTTAGCGTCAACTGCCACCTGACACACCATACAGCAATCTTTTCTAAATCGCTTTGCAGCTGATACTGGTCTTCGGATGACCTTACTAGACGGTAAATTACAGCATCATCTGCGAACAACCTAAGAGAACTGCTCAGAATGTCCCCCAGGTCATTTATATAGATCAGGAACAGTAGAGGTCCCAGGACGCTTCCCTGGGGAACACCTGATATCACTTCAGTTTTACTCGATGATTTGCCGTCTATTACTACGAACTGCGACCTTCCTGACAGGAAATCACGAATCCAGTCGCACAACTGAGACGATACCCCATAGCTCCGCAGCTTGATTAGAAGTCGCTTGTGAGGAACGGTGTCAAAAGCTTTCCGGAAATCTAGAAATACGGAATCAACTTGAGATCCCCTGTCGATAGCGGCCATTACTTCGTGCGAATAAAGAGCTAGCTGCGTTGCACAAGAGCGATGTTTTCTGAAGCCATGCTGATTACGTGTCAATAGATCGTTCCCTTCGAGGTGATTCATAATGTTTGAATACAGTATATGCTCCAAAACCCTACTGCAAACCGACGTCAATGATACAGGTCTGTAGTTAAATGGATTACTCCTACTACCCTTCTTGAACACTGGTGCGACCTGCGCAATTTTCCAATCTGTAGGTACAGATCTATCGGTGAGCGAGCGGTTGTATATGAGTGCTAAGTAGGGAGCTATAGTATCAGCGTAATCTGAAAGGAACCTAATCGGTATACAATCTGGACCTGAAGACTTGCCCGTATCAAGCGATTTGAGTTGCTTCGCAACCCCTAAGGTATCTACTTCTAAGAAACTCATGCTAGCAGATGTTCGTGTTTCAAATTCTGGAATATTCCATTCGTCTTCCCTGGTGAAGGAATTTCGGAAAACTGCGTTCAATAACTCCGCTTTAGCGGCGCAGTCGTCGATAACAGTACCATCGGCACTGCGCAGCGAAGGTATTGACTGCGTCTTGCCGCTTGTGTACTTTACATACGACCAGAATTTCTTCGGATTTTCTACCAAATTTCGAGACAATGTTTCGTTGTGGAACCTATTAAAGGCATCTCGCATCGAAACATCCTGCATTCCTATACATACAAAATCATCCATATTCAAGAGTTGCTTCCTGCTAACCTGCCAGCAAGACAAACGGTCACATGGAAGCAGACAGTGTATGATTGTGGAGATTCTGAGCACTGATGAAGCCCTTTTCCGTCTCCAAAGACACGTCAATTGCAGAGTGTGGGCAATGGAAAATCCGCATGCACGTCAATCAACACTACATCCTGCAAAGGTGATTGTATGGTGTAGTTTGATGGCATCATTTATACCAGGTTCGCATGTTTTGGAGGAGATGAGTCGTGCACTCCTGTTACTTGTACAGTCAGTGGTAAACACTATGAGAGTCTTTTGTGAACAAACAGCAGTCCAACCCTTCAATAGCCTTTTTATGTGGGTAGCATCATTTTTATTCGCTCACTACATAGGCAGTGAAGCGGCTGCTGCAGAAATGCTAAAATAATCAGTCGTCATTTCCCTACAGCCTAGCCATAGAGCTCGCCTTATCGTAATCTGTGCGGCTTCTGGCTGTGGGCTTGTATGAAAGATGTTTTTTTTCAGTGTCCCTGTTACAGAGCTACTAAACTGAAGGCATTTATTGTGAAATGCAATCTGAATAAGAACCATAAGCCACTCTGATCAGTTGTGGAATACACTATTTCTCGATCTCAGTTTGTGACAGAAAGCAGTGGACAGCGTACTGAATATGGCTTACACAAGTCTCATGACAATTAGAAACCAATGCCATTTTGCTTCCTATGCGGTTTTTGTCACCAGGAGAAATAAAAACCGATGTCATTTTTTTGCTCTACTACAATTACAAATCACAGTTATTTTGCTTTTTATGCTGTTTTGGGGCTCAGGATGATTAAAAACCTTTTTTCCCATCCAGCTGCCCTGGAGGATGAGCTTACCTCACTAACAGTGCCACAACTGTTGGCTGCCGAACTTGTGCTGTCATGCACATTGAACAGTACAAATGGTGTAATGTGCAACTGAAACTGTAGCCATCATATTGCGATTCATCTGTCGTTTGTAGCCGACCCCACTGTCATTAAGACACTTACAAGAGTATCTATTACCAAATTTTCGTTTATTATTTTTTCTTCTGTGACGTTTCCCCCTGCATCATTAATATACCATTCAATTTTGATGTCATTATGAGCAGCACTTCTCTTTCTAGTGTTTTGAAATTGGAACTTTAATTATGGCCATCCTCTGCATATGCATATAAAATGCTTTCTGGTCCCAATACAGGAATTTTCCTGAGGCTTTTTTTCTAGTAATTGCTATTACATTCAAATTCAAAGAAAGAAGTTTACTCTTCTCACTGTGAATTGCAATTTTCAACGCAAATTAGAACATACTAAATACAACCATCATTCGTTACTGGTATAAGGAGGAAGTTATCGTTAAGCTGTTTTTATGATACATATGTAAATACTGAGTATTAAGTTTGCAATTTCTTACTTTGAAAGAAAAAAGGCAGCGACCGTTTGCAGAGTTGCAATGAATGCATCAACTGAAGACATAGTGAGCTGTTTATTTAATTCATCTGCTGGAATGGCTACTGCACTCACAACAGTTAACAATTCATAAGATGTAAGGCACACATGACGTTATTTTGACGTCGGATGCTGCACTGGAAACGGAAACAGCTGTCTTTCGAATTCTGTGACACAATGTGGAATGCGAACTTGGTATTAAAAATAATAACATTCGCCTCAGTTAAAACTGAATGTTACGCTTTTTCTTTGCTATAGGTTAAATTAACTTCAAAGTTACGTTGTTTATGAATGTGTGAAGTCCTGCATTCATGTGGCCTGGGTAATGGAGAAGGGAGAGATTTATGTCTGCAGGAATTTATTCAGAAACTTACTGAAAAAGTTGTACTATTTTCCCTTGTACACCTTGATCAACCCGAAAAATAAGATGGCTACAAGCAAGAAACTGTTTGGAGATAGCAACATTGAATCCAATAATGTATTTATTTAACAGAGTTCATTATGGTGTCTCAACAACATAAGTTCATACTTAGAAACCCTGAAATTATCTTCATGAGGTAGTCTGTAATTAGAAAGGATGAGTAGCCAGCCTAGCAGACAAATTAAAGCAGCGCCTAGTTTAATTCATGTCATATGCATAAATGCTTTTTTCAAAACATCAGTACATTAAGAGGCTCTCGAAAGCACGTCGGTATTAGTAAATTTTTTTCTAATAAAATGATGAAAGGCATCGCGCTAGTGGTTAAAGATGTATTTTAATTGAAGATGTTCTTCATTGAAGATTTTATTTTTTGGACAAAAAGTCCTACCTGAACCACCTCATACATTTTCTGTTACATTTTACATATATCTGAGAGTAAGTTACCTTTTAATACTTTTGTAAATATGTCAGTCCCTTCTATGGTTTAATTTAATCAATATGTTCCGAAAATTTACTCCCATTTGTGTATTTCATGCTTAGTTTGTAAATTACTGACAATGAAAACTAAATCTAAGAGAGAACACCCTTATATGTATATAATATCTGATATTATGGTACATACTTCTATAAAATTAATAGTGAAGCCACTTTATGCCTCTAACTCCATACTTTCAATCACTAAACCATGACGAACTTCATCTACATCTACATCTACATCCATACTCCACAAGCCACCTGACGGTGTGTGGCGAAGAGTACCCTGAGTACCTCTATTGGTTCTCCCTTCTATTCCAGTCTTGTATTGTACGTGGAAAGAAGGATTGTCGGTATGCTTCTGTGTGGGCTCTAATCTCTCTGATTTTATCCTCATGGTCTCTTCGCGAGATATACATAGGAGGGAGCAATATACTGCTTGACTCCTCAGTGAAGGTATGTTCTCGAAACTTCAACAAAAGCCCGTACCGAGCTACTGAGCGTCTCTCTTGCAGAGTCTTCCACTAGAGTTTGTCTATCATCTCCGTAACGCTTTCGCGATTACTAAGTGATCTTGTAACGAGACGCACTGCTCTCCGTTGGATCTTCTCTATCTCTTCTATCAACCCTATCTGCTACGGATCCCACACTGCTGAGCAGTGCTCAAGCAGTGGGCGAACAAGCGTACTGCAACCTACTTCCTTTGTTTTCGGATTGAATTTCCGTAGGATTCTTCCAATGAATCTCAGTCTGGCATCTGCTTTACCGACGATCAACTTTATTTGATCATTCAATTTTAAATCACTCCTAATGCGTACACCCAGATAATTTATGGAATTAACTGCTCCCAGTTGCTGACCTGCTATTTTGTAGCTAAATGATAAGGGATCTATCTTTGTATGTATTCGCAGCACATTACACTGGTCTACATTGGGAGTCAATTGCCATTCCCTGCACCATGCGTCAATTCGCTGCAGACCCTCCTGCATTTCAGTACAATTTTCCATTGTTACAATCTCTCGATACACCACAGCATCGTCTGTAAAAAGCCTCAGTGAACTTCCGATGTTATCCACAAGGTCTGAAACTGTTGACTCTATGCACTAGCTTCTATCTCATGAAGGCTTTAATCACCGATATGGTATTATGAGATGTTTAATTATAGCAAATCGTATGAAGAATGACGCGTTTTTAAAAATCTTCAATGTGCTGTTGCCATCAAATGGCATACTTTTATGACACATAAATTACGATACATGACCAATCAGATACGAAAATTCTTTAACCGCCAATAAGACGTTTTTCATTATGTTATTACAATAAATTGAACCAATGCTGACACGTGTTCGAGAATACTCAATGTGCTGGAGTTTGGATACAACATTTATTCATAAGACGTAATCTATTATATAAAACCAACCAAATACAAGGTTAAAGTAAAAATTAGATAATGCAATATGCTATCATCCAAGTATCTGGCATCGAACACACACAAAAGCTAATAGCAATTCCTGCAGTCTTCGATACAGAATGTAGCGTTGAAATAATGTCCCATATACCTCAAGCCTTGTGAGTTTAATGTTACTCCTGTATATATTTTATACCTCCATTCGATAAAAATCAACCAATCGACATAGCTTTTCAATTAAACAATATTTTATGCACTTGCATCCCTAATCCTCATTGATATAAGGAGATAAGAATAAGTGACTTCAGTTTCAGGTATTTGATATTCTTTGCTAGATAAAGGCTTTCTCTATATTTTTCCATGCACTACCTCCTTTTGTGACATGCAAACATGCTATGACAACACATTTTATGTCATCTATTCACATTGGGTCTTTGTCTTGATTTTTTTGACATCGCTTGTAATCTGAACTTGAGTAATGGAAGAGGGAGTTATTTTGGGCGTACATGGCACTGGAATGAAGGCAGAATGTAGAACAGATGACCAATTTCACTTTTTGAAATAGATGCTTGTTTGTAACAGAAGTAGCAAAACAGAGAATACATTCGATGGTGCAAGGAGGTTGTAAAGAGTCGATTGACTGCAGTGTGTATGTGGATGGTTAATGGAAGTTTGATGGATTCACAGGAGTTCATAGGGGGTACAGGTGTTTCTAAGGAATTATAGATAGGGACTTCGTTTTAGAAGGTGATTAACTGTTCAGCAGGGACAAATTGGTTAGGGCTTATGGTCTAGCAACAGATCACTTTATAGTCAATCTTTTACCAGTAGCTAAAGACATTAGGTTTTAATATGTACTTCAGCTACCTTACCCCATATTATGATTTGGTATAATGTAAGTACATAAATTAGACTACAGCACTTCGTTAATTGTGTATATTCATTTACTACCTGTGTAATTTTTCCTTACTAAAAATAGACGATTATTTTCCAAATATTTGATGAAGGATATACATGTTAGCAACAAAATCAGACACTATCCCATGGTCTGTGGAACACAGGTAGTAAAATGATTACAAAGCTGTGACCATACAGTTGGCATTCTAGGGACGGAAAAAGTAATACTAAGTCTATACCAGTCACTAGCTCTTACGTAAATCATTTCCTGAATGTATTAAGAGAAACACTACATAAAGCTGTTATGGAATACCTGTGTATAGTACTAAAACACTTACAGATAACTGTAACATAAAGATTTTATTTTACCTGGTAACCTCAATCATACTGTCGAAGTATCTGAACTGACAAGTCATGACTGAGTTGTATGGCTGGACAAGACAATGGTAGTATCAGGAATTTTCTGTGATGTAAACAAGGCGTCTCACACAATTAATCTCGCAGTCCTGCAAAGAAACTAAATAATACTGGTATTTGTGAACATGCAGCAGACTGGACTAACAAGAGGCAGTATGTAATCATTGAAAACCAATTCAGGTTAGAAGTTAAAAAATTGAAGTATGGTGTACCTCATAGATCTGTTCACTTTATTTTTAAATAATGTATAGGCATATGAATATGAAAATAAGATAATGTATACAGATGACACAACTATGCAAACCGTTGCTAACAATTTAGGGCAAATGAGAAAAATATTTTCATTCCAGTTAATAGTGCAGCACAATGGCTCATAGGAAATGAACTAATTATTAATATACAAAAAATCATATACACAGTTTTCAACTATAGATAAAAAACGGACACATTGATGATTTTGTATGGAAAAGTCCTGGAAGAAATAGTTTCAGTTAAGCTTTTAGGTATAACAACAGGCAGTGAGCTAAATTTGAAACACCAGATGAATCCTTTTTCCAATAAGCTAAGCCAAGTAATACTTGTAATGAAAAAACTGGCTCAATATGCACTCTCAAGGCCTCTTGTGTACTGTCTGTCTCGGACTTCTTGAGCCATATATGCAGTAAGTTATGAACTCTAATCTAGGAGTATTGTCTCTGATTAATAAAACGTCATGGGATTCAGACATGAACCTAGCCACCCATTAAATTTTGAATAAAAATCATCAGCAATGGCAGGTGAAGACTTCTGGCATAAGAAGCCATCCTCATTCTGCCAACAGCCTCATGGAAGAGAGCAAAGGAGCAAATCGATGTTCAGGGTACTCTCTTGCCCTTGTGGTGGCAAATTACCCCGAAAGGACGGAACTATAGGCAATGATCAATGGCATGAGAGTACAGAAGGCAATGAAAATCATTGCATTACAGACACACAAAGCGTATCCAAAGGACAGGTGGACTGTTATTCAAAAAGTGTCTTGATGATCTCTCCATTGGCAAGGGATTCCGGAAGAGGACTGCCAAAGGGGAGACAGTCACGAACAAAAGGTGGAATAAACAACAAAAGTACAGTATACTTTGAGTTGCAGTGTGGAATTTAAGAAGGCGAGCTAGAAAATTTGAAAAGGAAACGGAAAAGCACATGCTAGATACAATGAGAGGGTCAGTGAAAGGAAATAGAAAGATGATAAGGATTATAGTCAGATGAATATATGGTAGTATCAATAGCAACAGAAAATAGTACAATGTGGTAGTATTAATTATTAAAAGGAAAGTAGGGCAGAGATTGAGTTACTATGTACATTTCAGTGGTAGGGTTGTTCTCCTCAGACTCGACAGCAAACCAATACTGACAACAATAGTTCAGGTGTACATGCCAATGTCGCAAGAAGAAGATGAAGAGATAATTAAAGTACACAGGGATATTGAATGCGTAAGTCAGTATGTAGAAATGAAAATCTGATAATCATGAGGATTGGAATGCGGCTGTAGTAGAACGATTAGAAGAAAGAGTAACAGGAGAATATGGGGTTGGTAGTAGTTACGAGGGAGAAGAAGGACTAAGTGTGTTCTGTTATTCACTGCTCGAAAATCACAAGAGGAGGAGACATACTGGGAAAAGGGCTGGCTTACACCATGGTCAGATAAGATGACGATATCAGGTACTAGATTGTAAGTTTCCCCCAGGAGCAGATGTAGACTTAGCTCACAATTTAGTACTGTTGGAGAGTAGACTGAAGTCTAAGAGAATCGTAGTAAAAAATCAGTGTGGAGGGAAGTCTGATACTAAAGTACTGAAGAACAATGAGATGCCTTCAAAGTTGATTAAAGATATGAATATTGCGAAAAGTAATACCACAGTAGGCAGTTCAGATGAAGAGGAGTGGCCATCTCCCAAAAGAGCAGTCACAGATGGTGGAAAGACAATTATGGGTACTAGAAAGGTAGCTACAAAGAAACGTTGGGTAACAGATGAAATGCTTCAATTGATCGACGAAAGATGTAAGTACTTAAACGTTCAAGGAAAGGCAAGTACACAGAACCGTAAATCCCTTAGGAATGAAATAAACAGGAAGTGTTAAGAGTAGGCGAAAGGGCTACAGTAACAATACGAATAAATATTTTTTTTAAAATGGTCGTCGGAAGGACTGACTAGACGTATAGAAAAGTCAAAACAACCTTTGTTGAAATTAAAAACAAGGCCAATCAAATTAAGAGTGCTTTGCGATTTCCATTGTTAATCTCAGAGGAGAGAGTGGATAAGTAGAAAGAGTACACTGAAAGCCTCTATGATGGGGAGAAACTGTCTGATCACGTGATAAAAGAAGAAACTATAATCGATATGGAAGGGGCAGGGAATCCAGTAGTAGAGCCAGAATTCAAATGAAGTCTGAAAGACTTGCAATTAATTAAGGCGGCAAGGATAATTAAACTCCATCAGAGTTTCTAAAGTCTCTGTGGGAAGTATCTTCCAAACAGCTACTCAAGTTGGAGTGCAGACTCTATGAGACTGGTGACGTACAATCAGACTTTCGGAAAAAGAAAATTGACGATCCGTTAGATAACATTCAATTTGATTTCGGGAAAGGTTAACACACCAAAAACGCAGTCCTGACACATTTGATAATGGAAGGAAGACTGAAGAAAAATCAATGCACTTTCATACGATTTGTCGACCTAGAGAGATAGCATTTGACAGTATAAAATAGTGCAAAACCTTCGAAATTCCGAGAAAAATATAGACATAAGCTACAGGGAAAGATGGGTGATATATAATATGTTCAGGAACCAAAAAGGAAGAATGAGACTGGAAGACCAAGAACGAATTACCATATGAAAAAGGGGTTAAGACAGGGATGCAGTCTTTCGCCCCTACTCTACATCAAAGAAGCAATGACAGAAGTAAAAGAAAGTTTCAAAGTGGGATGAAAATTCAGGATGAAACAAAATCAATAATAAGGTTCGATTATTACATTTCTATCCTAAGTGAAGATGAAGCACAGTGAACAAGATCTGTTGAATGGAATGAACAGACTTAAAGAGTACAGAGACTGAGAGTAAACCAAAGAAAGTCAAAGTAATGAGAAGTAGCAGTCATGTAATAGCGAGGACCTTAATGTCAAAATTGGTGATAGCAAGGTTGACAAAGTTAATTCCTTTGAAGCGAAAAACCTATAATGTCCAAAGCAAAGAGGACATAAAAAGCAAACTGTCACAGGCAAATCGGGCATTCCTGATCAAAAACAAAATACAGGTATCAAACATATACCTTAATTCAAGGAAGAAATTTCTGAAAATAAAGCAGAGCATTGTATGCTCGTAAATAATGGACTGCAACAAAACTGAACAATACACAGTGTGCAAGAGCTACCCTTACTTGAAGACATTGGCACAGGAGAGGATTTTGTACCAGGATGCATCTAGTCAGAAGAATCAAGACGCAAAAACAAGTATGCAATATGGAAACTGACCTCCCCCTTTCTCTGCTACTTACAATAATTATAGTGATAGAAATTAGCAAGCTTCGCTAACTACTGATGTTGCATGTGTTTGCACACGAAATACTTACTGGTATTGGCACTTCCAGGTATGATATCCAAAATGTATTATTTTTACTTAACTTTGCTTTCGGTTGTTTGTCTATTTGGGAGATTCTCCTTGCTAAGAGATGTAGTTGGGTTGTATCTTGAAAAGATGTATGTTAAAATAATATTATTCTTTCTTTCTTTCTTCATATCAACTTTTTAGTAGATGGCGAACTTGTTATAACACCAAGTAACAAACACTCTAGCTTTACAGTATCTTCAGTCCACAAACTTAACATACTAATACCATAGAGCAACCACAACAGACAGATTTACTCCAACATTGCACAACAGACTTCAACAACTTGTTGACAACTACAAAGATATACTCAGTTTGCATACAAGATATATCAGAAGGTTACAATACCGAATTTAAATATTGATAACTTTAAATTACAGTGCATCTGTTACATCAATACTCCACAAAGAAGAGGTGTGTTGAGCTGCTCCATTAGCATTGCCAGTTTTTTGTAAGCGTGAACATGGGAAAGATATTCTGATATCAAAATAATGGATCTGTTTTCTAACAAATATGAAATAAGCAACTGACTTTCTAAAAACTGAAACATGTCTCATACATATAGATATTATTAGATATTATTTTAAACACAATTACATAAGATGAAAAGACATTCACAAATGACACAAGAAAATGATTAGTTAACTAATTAAACAATACTAAACATAAGTATGTTTAGTGTCAAAGTTCTTTCAAACAAAATATTTTTCATGTTTGGCACATATTGCCTAACAGTATGTTTATAAGAGTTATCAGTGTTTCTGACAGCAGATAAGAACATGTCACAGATTTCACTTTATAAAATAATCGCAGAAACATCAAATCTTTCTTCACTTCATTTAGCCTTTCCCATTTCGTTGGTATTACATCACCTTACTACGTGTAATGTAACAGTTCTTTTCACAACTTGGCTGAATGGACTGTCCTTTACATTAGTGTAAACTCGTTTCTCATCTTGCCTTTAAGTGAATGTCCTTTACATTAACATAAACTCTTTTCACATCTTGGATTAGTAGAATTGTAATGTCAGGTGAAAAAACACCACAATTTAGATTCTGGTGATATTACCATCTATACATAGGTTAATGGGTATCATATTTAAATAGATGCGATTGTCTCCATTTCTGGAAGAAGTAGACTAACACAAACATTTCCTCAGAGTAATACAAACAAAAATAATGTGCCAAAGTTGAAACTGTAGGTAACAAACATTTCAATCCTTAAAGTGTGATTCAAAAAATGAGATAATAATACCATTATTCAACCATATATAAACACATATTAAAATCTGGGATTGCATCATTATTGCTGTCATTATCATATTAAACATAATTGTCCTTTAGCTTAACATATTTCATAAATTATCTTCTCAAAATGTGATCTACTTCATTTTCAAATATTATTAAAAATAATTTTTCCTTATAGTCAAACTTGTTTTACCTTCTTGATGTTATTATATACTCATTAACATTGTGCTAGTACAAATATTCCTTTTTATTGGATCCTTTTACAACTTTCATCATTTTTACTGTCCAGAGTTTCCTTTTTATTACATTAATTATTTAGTATTATTTTCTTGTTTTTCTTTCAATTATGAAAACCACAATGATGAAAGACTACTTCAATATATATCATCTCAAGACATCCTTAAACCCATCAACTTTATATAACACGTTAATTCTCTACACAGTCCATTCATAATTAAACTGAAATCAGTTCTAGTTATTGCACCCCATTCAACTATCCCTTAAGGAAATATTACTACCATTACCAACGTTCTTCTCATGCATTGAACTATCCCTTGAGGAAATATTACTACCATTATCAACGTTCTTCTCATCCATGTGATTAGAAAAACAGTATCCTTAATTTAATAACAACACTGTGAGAATAATTCAAAATGAAATACCATGTACACAAATTCGAATCAAAAGCTTTAATTCATAAGGGATTTCTCTTATCTTCAAACTCTTTAAGAATTATCTCTACCTGATTTCATTTAATAAGTAATTAGACTTGTCTTATCCAACAGACAGTATATAATATGGATCAGTATACTTCATTGTATCATCCTATCACATGTTTTTACTGCAAAATTATTTAATGAAAATAGTAATTTTCACCTACTTATCAGATCCACAGTAAGTACATTATAAACTTTCAGCTCAACTTCTCATTCAAACACAGACTTCATTTTTACAGCTGTCAATTCTGTACTATAAATCAGAATACAGTTCCCTAAGTGTAACTGCATCATCTGTTCTGACAAAAATACTTCTTACTAATTGCCAAATACATTGTCATCCCAGCACCACCTTAATCACCCCACTTCTCAAAAGATGTAGACACCACCAACAGCAATCTCAAACACATTACTACGAAAATAAAAGTATTCTGATCCTACACACACACACACACACACACACACACACACACACACACACACACACACACACACACACACACACACACACAGGGATATAAGATTCAAATTATAGTAGTTCAGTATTTGTTCATAGCTTTTCTCACTTTTTCTAAAAAGAACATTCTCCACAAGTACATGACTGGTTTGAAATAAATAGATACTTAACATGATCTCAGGTTAATGTATTACATACTTAATGCAAAATACTCTTTATTAATTCTGACATTCGTAATAATACTGTTCAGCTGTTGAGAGAAAATGGTAAAACACCAGGTCAGACATTAAATATTTTCAAAATGTATCCAAAAACACACATAAACACTTCCATAACCTAAACAGCAAATAAATCCAAAATAAGCTAAATGGTATTACCTTGCAAAATTATTACAATGTAGACAATGTAAAAATAATCCAAATAATCTTAAACTCCATCTTATAATATTTTGCTATTACACAAAACGTACAGGTCAGAGCACATGCAATGAAAAAATCCTCAGTAACATATCTCATCAAAATAGCAAATTGCGAATCTGCACTATATTGTTTTTAAATAATGGCAAAAGTTTTTCTTTCAAACATTTCTCAAAACCCCAGAAAATAAAAAGACATTGAACAACATACTTAATTAATTTATGCAAATCACAAAAATCATATTATTTTTCATTTTCTGGTACTAATTATCCTACAACATAGTTCATATCATAAATGACATAATAACCACTGTACAATAACAGGCTCACCATTATACTCACAAAGACATGTGAGAGAGATAAAAAAATGTTCATAACGAAAATATAAAATGTCTTTTTCACTGTCTGTTAGAGACAGAATTTAGAAGATCACAGTTGTTGATTTAAAATATATTCTTATCTGGTGGCCCATTGATATTATAAGTTTGTGTACATGTTTAAAAATACATGCAATAAATGCATGACTTTACATTCAGATGCTTTTGTATCCTTTTTCATAAGTTTTACTGCAAACATCTGACCAGCTACTCTTTCAACAGAGTGAATACTTAACATGTGCCATCACAGTTTACCGATTAATATTAAATTCTCCCAATAAACGTTAAATTGTCTGTGAAGTACATGGAGGTTGCACTATATCACATATGATTATTTTCCAAATTTTATGTATGTTTACAAACTGTACATCCTTATGTTAAAATGTAGGGAATTAGGTGTACAAGTGATGTATCAGAACTGATATAGACAGTGAGTGAACACAATGGACAGATGAAAGTACAATGCAGCTTGAAGAGTCAGAGATAATATGAAGAGATGCTGTGACAGTAACTTATTCTTTTATGATTAAATGTAATATTTGTACTGAGTTATTATATTTTAATCGTGATGGTGTGAATTTTTGTGAGAAAAAATATGTGTACTGAAATTTGGGAGGTCTAAATGCATTGTTGAACCCATTTAGAAAAGAACTGCTAGTTTGATGGAATTGCTAAGATACAGTCAACTTAAAGTCAAGTGTGCGATATTTATAGGCTATTAAATGAAGACTTAAGTCATATTCAATCAAAAAAAGTTCATGAAAATAATTGTTTTATCCATTTCACTTGACTGTATCACATACTTTGATTTTATGACAGAAACAGGAAGAGCCTGCAAGCAATTGGTTGCTAGGTCTACAGTTATATGCATAGTTCAAAAGTTTGCAAAAGTTTTCTGTTCACTCTACTCTGCCAAAGCTTAAAGCCTACACAGCATTTCTTCATTGCACTATAATGATCTCCACAGTTTCATGAAAACTAAATGAATCATTATCATAAAAGAAAAGAAATAACAGAACAATCCAGGAATCACTGAAGTTCCAGAGTTGACAAGTAAGTGGACTGATCTACCACAAGTATGTGACTGTCAGTCTGTGTGTATGAAAGTGTGTCGATCAGATTACTTATTCACATAAATGATTTTCTTGGTGACCAAACCTTGGAGTGAATGTCTAATTACGGGTGTGTAGCGAATGATTGAATATATACAGTTCACATTAACGTCCCAAAGTTATTTACTTTGCTTATATAGGACATACAAATGTATACACCACTTACAACATAATTATTCAAGATAATTCTGTACTAGAGAGACTTTCGGCATACTATCAGATCATCACAGTTAAATGGCCACATAGTAATTGTACAGTGGCATACAGTAATACATATATACACAACTAATAATTTCATGCTAATAACATTAATGACAATACAATGTGACAACAGCATGCAAAGAATGAAAGAAGGAGTGAGTGTGAAATAATTAAAAATACATTTGGTAGTATATTTGTATAATTGTTATACTGTACACAAGTGTCTGTTTGTAATTTTGTTTCATGCACTTACCAATGAATGTGAGGATGTTAGCTAAAGGAGCCAGGAGCAATTTAAAGTAGTCACTCGCCATCTCTCACACTTCCTATAAAAGGAAATGAGCAAGTACTTGCTAACATTTTTTGTGATCTATTTGTGCTGGTTTGAATGTACTTTTATTTATTTTTATTTGACATTAAATGTACTTGCATAATCTCAAGTTGAAAATTGTTCTGTGCTTCTAATATTGTCTACACAAAAATAGGTAGAGTTGACATTACTCTTTTGTGTATAACACCATATATCACATTAAAGTCATATAAGTCTGGACGACTGTGTGTTAAGGAAAAGAACATTGTTTGACATAATTAGATTAATGGTACATACTCAGCATCAGCATAAGGTGGCAAACTAACAACATACTACGATGCAATTGGTAGACGATATGGGTGAACTGGTAGTTACAGGTAATCCTGGATCTTCTAGTCTTATTGCGATTATAGATACCATGGACGGGCAAGATAACATTGTTACTCAACAAATTACTCCAATTTGCAAAGATCTGAAACGAGTGAGGATTGTGCGTGCAAAGTACGGCTCAGATCCTGCATATGCTAAATAATTTAACTGCTTGAGTGAGCAAAATTGATCAGTTTGCTTCTAGGCAAGATCAGATGATTGTTCAGGAAGCTCAGTTACATCTACAGCTACATCTACATGGCTGACCCGCAAATCGCATTTAAGGATCTGGCAAAGGGTTCATCAAACCAACTTCACTCTCCATTATTCCGCCCTCAGACAGTGCACAGAGAAAATGAACACATGTAAATTCTGTACAAGCTCTGATTTCCCTTATTTTATTAAGATGATCGTTTCCCTCTGTGTAGGTCAGCGTCAACAAAATATTTTTGCATTTGGAGTAGAGAGCTCGTCATTGAAATTTCGTGAGAAGATCCTGCAGCAACGAAAAACGGCTCTGTTTTAATTATTTCCACCATAAATTCTATATAATGCCCATGACACTCTCTCTTATTTCTCTATAATACAAAATGTGCCGCATTTCTTTGAACTTCCTTGATACTCTCTGTTAATCGTATCTGATAAGGATCCCATACCTCAAAGCAGTACTCCAAAAGAGGATGGACAAGTGTCATGTAAGCTCTCTGTTTAGTAGATCAGTTGCTTCTTGTAAGTGTTCTGCCAACGAAACGCATTCTTTCGTTCGCCTTCATCACACCATTTTCTGTGTGTTCTTTCCAATGTAAGTTGTTTGTAATTGTAATTCCTAAGTATTTAGTTGAATTTATGGCCTTTACATTTGATTGATTTATTTTGTAACTGAAGGTTAATGGGTTCCTTTTAACACTCATGTGAATGACCTAACACATTTCAACTGCCAATTTTCGCATCATTCAGGTATTGTAGCTAGATCATTTTACAACTGGTTTTTATCTTCTGATAACTTTACTAGACGATAAATGATTGCATAATCCACGAACAACCTAAGAAAGCTGCTCAGATTGTCTTCTCAATAGTTAATATAGATAAGGGACAGCAGAGGGCCTATAACAGTACATTGAGGACTGTCAGAAATCTCTTCTGTTTTACTCGATGCCTTTGCATCAGTTACTATGAATTGAAATCCCTCTGACAGTTTGTCACGAATCCAGTCTCATAACTGAGATGTTATTCCATAGTAATGCAATTTAATTACGAGCCAATTGAGAGGTAAAGCTTCAAAAGACTTCTGGAAATCTATAAATATGGAATCAAGTTGAAATCCCTTGTTGATAGCACTCAATACTTTGAGTATAAAACTAGTTGTATTTCACAAAAACGCATTTTCTAAATCCGTGTTGACTGTGTGTCAATAGAGTGTCCTTTTCTAGGTAATTCATAAAGTTTAACCACAATATATGTTCTATAATTCTGCTGTATATCGATGTTAATGATATGGGCCTGTAATTTAGTGGGTTACTCCTAGAGCCTTTCTTGAATGTTGGTGTGACTTGTGCAATTTTTCCAGTCTTTGGGTATGGAACTTTCATCAAGCGAGACGTTGTATGTGATTGTTAAATATGGAGTAATTGCATCAGCATACTCCGAAAAGATATACAGGCTGGACTGAAAGACTTGCTTTTATTAAGTGATTTAAATTGCTTCACTACTCCGAGAATATCTACTCTTAAGTTAACCTTGTTGGCAGCTGCTCTTCACTTGAATTCTGTAATAGTTACTCCATCTTCTTTGGAGAAGGAATTTCAAAAGGTTGCGTTTAATGACTCTGTTTTAGCAGCATTGCCATCGATAGCATTTCCATCGTAATCGTGTAGATAAGGTATTGATTGTGTGATGCGCTAGCATGCTTTATACACTCCTGGAAATTGAAATATAGAACACCGTGAATTCATTGTCCCAGGAAGGGGAAACTTTATTGACACATTCCTGGGGTCAGATACATCACATGATCACACTGACAGAACCACAGGCACATAGACACAGGCAACAGAGCATGCACAATGTCGGCACTAGTACAGTGTATATCCACCTTTCGCAGCAATGCAGGCTGCTATTCTCCCATGGAGACGATCGTAGAGTTGCTGGATGTAGTCCTGGGGAACGGCATGCCATGCCATTTCCACTTGGCGCCTCAGTTGGGCCACCTTGCAAGCTAAAACTGACTCAGTTGCATCTACCGATTCGCTTACCCAACTTGCAAAAACTCAGGAAAACTTAAAGGACACAGTAGACACGATTTCAACACAAATGGACATTCAGAAACTTGGTTCAGAAAAACACACTGAGGAAATAAGTTCACTGTCGGAGAAAGTGGCCGAGCTTTCGGATCAGTTCACTAACTTATCTGCAAAGGTAGATGATGATCTGAGTGACACAAGACCTGTAGCCTTTACTGACACAGAAGAGTATGAACAAATTAAGAAATTCAAACAAAATCAAAATCACATTAATATGCAACACAAAAGAGAAATCTGGGAAGTACAAAATCAGTCGGCACAAGTAATACAAGAATTACGTATTTCAGAGGACACTCGCGCTCCTACACGGGAAGAGGGACTTAGAAATACGGAAAAGCCACAAAATAATAACACAGGGCATTTCGGAAATTGTGAAAGATATTGGCAAGGTGCACCGAATTTTGAGACGAAAACGCCGACACGACGTAACAATGACCGATTTGCGACTCGCCGACACGATGATTTTGACTATAAGCTGTTCATTACTACATGTAAATTCGAAACATTTAAGAATTGTGGCAACGATATTCATCCACAAGCCTGGCTTCATCAATTCTCTCATTGTTTTCCTCCCAACTGGTCACTGGAGCACAGGTTAGAATTTATGTGTGGCTATTTAGAGAATGAACCAGCTGTAAGAATGCGATTGGTCATTCACGATTGTCACAGTGAAGGAGAATTTTATCATACCTTCCTCACAACATATTGGTCTCAAGCTACACAAGACCGAGTAAAACATAGCATCATAATGATGAAACATTTCGAACAATCTGAATTTTCCAGTCTTGTCAAATATTTCAAAGACATGTTTCATAAGAATCAATATCTTTCTAACCCATAAAGCCCCTCAGAACTCATCCGCATTTGCTTAATCAAATTGCCTGAACATTTACGACATATTAATTTGGCATGACGTTGCAAAGACGACATTGAAGCTTTTTAGGGGCTGTTACGAGAACTGGAAATTGACACTGGCAATCGCGGAACGCGAAAACTGGAGCACAACAATTACAGTCACATCCGTCATAATTCCGCGATGACAGAAATAATAACTGGACACGACACCCGTATGACAACCGTTGGCAGAGTAGTAATAATTACAGAGAAAGATAGCACTTTCATAGTAATGAATGTGACAGAGACAACCATAGAAACAGACAATATGGGAACCAAAACAATTATTATCAAGGGAGACAGAACGGTCCTCCGCGCAGTTACGACTCAGGGGTAAGTTCTCCACCACGTGACCGACAAGAAATTAATTACAGGAACTACCGACATGACGACAGACGATATGATCGTAACGACAGACCTGAATTTCATCAGAACTGGCGAGGTTCAAACAGGGCAGGGCCTTCTCGTCATGGTGAATTTGTAGAAGTTAGGTCTCCTAATCCCAATAACGGCGCGCGCCAACAAAGAGACAGACAATGACTCGCACCGCAGCCAGCCACGTGCGCCGGTGGGCTCGGAGAAAAATAACATAGACGGTAACCTTGAGAAAATTTTTAGCATTCCTTACCGACGTATACTACATGATAAATGCTTTGAAATTGGAACTCTGAGTACTACGAAGAGTAAAGGATTGCACCACATTTCACACGTAAAACCGTTTATTGAGAGATAATCTGTTTTCTAACTTAGTCTTTGCTATAAAATTTATCACTTCACGTTACTAGTACTCTTTGTCGCACTTAAAAAGTGTTAACATGCAACTATGTTTTAAAATTAACTATCCAGTCTAGAACCTAGGGAACATATTTAGACAGTAATTACGAATGTATTGTTATAGTGAACAGACGACACAGTGTTATTGTGTGTGTACATTCTTGCATGTTTAAAATGGTTTAAATGGCTCTGAGCACTATGGGACTTAACATCTTAGGTCATCAGTCCCCTAGAACTTAGAACTACTTAAACCTAACTAACCTAAGGACATCACACAACACCCAGCCATCACGAGGCAGAGAAAATACCTGACCCCGCCGGGAATCGAAGCCGGGAACCCGGGCGTGGGAAGCGATAACGCTACCGCACGACCATGAGATGCGGGCTTGCTTGTTAGTTGCACGGTTACATAATGACTATAAGGCATACATACTTACAACATATACCGGTACTGCTAATGAGATTTTAATGAAACATTTTGGTTTACTTGAAAATACATTCTGGATTTAAAGTACTTTCTGAGAGATACCAGATGACACAGTGGCTAGTTTATGTGACAGCTACATGATTATATCACGACGCTACTAATGAGTGACAGTTTAAATTGTTGCTTTTGCGGTGTATCCGTTTTATATCTGTACAGTTTTTCTGTATTATTCTGGAAAGTAAAACGTGTTTTAGTAGTAACTTTTGTGGTATAGCTACAATGAGACAGCCTTTTCCATAGCACAACAATAGTTACAGTACGAACTTTCTTCATCACGGTAATAAGCGTAATAACTACGATATCTATACGCAAAGCATTTCACTTTTGTTTATGATTAGGTGAGTACATTGACTTCAGCAGAACTTTGTTTACAGAGGACGATAACTACGACAGTTCCACAGAATTATCTTACAGCAAGACGCACATTTAGCGCTACAGGACACGCATTTGAGTGATTAATTTTGTACTTAAAACATTTATTTTTAAAGATTTTTGAATTACAAAGATACAAAGGTTTTCCGTGATATATTTCATTTCATTGCTGTAATCTGTAACACCTGAGGGTATAATTACTTTAATCCTCAGGGGTGTACACGCTTACTTTGTGTATTATGTGTGTAGTAAGCACAAGGAGCCCTAGCTAATATGCTATTTGCTTATACAACTTTACAGATCGGTACCATATTTCTCTAACACTTAAATTACACAGCCATCTGATCATTTAACTGAGAAAGACAAACTTTTTTTTACTACATCAGTGACACATGTTTATGCAGTTACACAGTTGGATAGCTTCATACTTATGAAACTGTATTTCGTCTGTACTTTGAGAACTGTTCGTTTTTTTTTCAGAACCATTGTGATAGTATGAGAGCTTTGTATGATTATTTCGTATGGGATCATGATTTTTAATGTACGTTTGAGGTAGATGACACTATTGAATGAGAAGAGAATGCTTTCTTTAGGTTTGGAAATTATTGCTGAAAGCTACGACGTTTTTGAGATTTGGCTCATGTGTTATGATGTTGTGATTACGACGACGATGTGTGTTATTCTGTTGAGGTATGTTTATAATCAATAAGCTGATGCTATATGAGGAATTTGATTATGCTAGATATTTATTATGATGAAATATTGAAGAAGTGTCGACGAATATGTATATGTGGAATAAGGGAAGGAATAATGAGTAGTGGTTAGGGACTCTGATTTGTGAAAAAAGATGTTGGAAACCAAGAATCGTACTTTAAGAGTTATGAACTGTGTGTAACTGCGTGAATGTATCACAGTGCCAGTGAAAAATTTTTTGGACACTGTTACATTTATAGGACTTTGTTTCTACACATTTCTATTGTAATTTCTCGACTTCTAAAATTTTATTTGTATCAAACTGTCACTTAGCAGAAACTGCTGTCGTAAATATTTCGGTAAGAAAGAAAAGTGACCTTGATGTATGCGTGGTGGGCACACAGCTGAGCGATAGTCGCCTGAAAAAAAGAAAGCCATTAGGTGGAGTAAAAAAAGACCATTATCCTCGATATTGACATTTCTTTGTAGAAAGCATTGCAAACATGACACGCTCAAACTTGAAAACATGATTACACTGTGGAGCTCTTAATTTATGATATTTACTAAAATGCCTAATGAAATGACGAGAAACATTTTACATCTACTGTCTTTCTAGTTGAGAGATTTTTTTACTGCCTTTGGAGACGCCATTTGCCTAGTGAATGACGTTTCAAGCCCTGCTTTATGTATTTATTTGCTCATTTTGTTTAATATCTAGTTTCTAGCTGCACTACAGCATTGGATAATATAAAATTTAATAGATGTACTAATAAGTACCGTGGATGCCTTGGGCAGATGGAGGGAATATTTTGAAGAGTTGCTCAATGTAGGTGAAAATACGATCAGTAATGTTTCAGATTTCGAGGTAGAATGGGATAGGAATGATGATGGAAATAGGATCACATTTGAGGAAATGGAGAAAATGGTCAATAGATTGCAGTGCAATAAAGCAGCGGGAGTGGATGAAATTAAGCCGGAACTCATCAAACGCAGTGGAAAGTCAGGTCTTAAATGGCTACACAGGATAATTGAAATGGCCTGGGTGTCGGGACAGGTTCCATCAGACTGGACAAAAGCAGTAATCACACCAGTCTTTAAACATGGAAACAGAAAAGATTGTAGCGACTACAGAGGTATCTCTTTAATCAGCGTTGTGGGTAAAATATTCTCAGTTATTGTTGAAAGGAAAGTGCGAGTATTAGTTGAGGGGCAATTGGATGAAAATCAGTGTGGGTTTAGGCCTCTTAGAGGTTGTCAGGACCAGAGCTTTAGCTTGCGGCAAATAATGGAGAAGTGTTATGAGTGGAACAGGGAATTGTATCTATGCTTTATAGATCTAGAAAAGGCATATGACTGGGTTCCTAGGAGGACGTTACTGTCTGTTCTACGAGATTATGGAATAGGAGGCAAACTTTTGCAAGCAATTAAAAGTCTTTACATGGACAGTCAAGCAGCAAATTAGAGTTGACGGTAAATTGAGTTCATGGTTCAGAGTAGTTTCAGGGGTAAGACAAGGCTGCAACCGGTCTCCACTGTTGTTCATATTATTTGTGGATCATATGTTGAAAACAATAGACTGGCTGGGTGCGATTAAGATATGTGAACACAAAATAAGCAGTCTTGCTTATGCGGATGACTTAGTTGTAATGGCAGATTCGATTGAAAGTTTGCAAAGTAATATTTCAGAGTTAGATCAGAAATGTAAGGACTATGGTATGAAGATTAGCATCTCCAAAACGAAAGTAATGTCAGTGGGAAAGAAATATAAATGGATTGAGTACCAAATAGGAGGAACAAAGTTAGAACAGGTGTACGGTTTCAAGTACTTAGGATGCATATTCTCACAGGATGGCAACATAGTGAAAGAACTAGAAGCGAGGTGTAGAAAAGCTAATGCAATGAGCGCTCAGCTACGATCTACTCTCTTCTTCAAGAAGGAAGTCAGTACCAAGATTATAAGTAATCTGTGCACCGTTCAATCTTTCGACCAACTTTGTTGTATGGGAGCAAAAGGTGGGTGGACTCTGGTTACCTTATCAAAAAGGTTGAGGTTACGGATATGAAAATAGCTAGGATGATTGCAGGTACTAGTAGATGGGAACAATGGCAGGAGGGTGTCCACAATGAGGAAATCAAAGAAAAACTGGGAATGAACTCTATAGATGCAGCAGTCAGGGCGAACAGGCTTAGAAGGTGGGGTCATGTTACACTCATGGGAGAAGCAAGGATACCCAAGAGACTCATGGGCTCAGCAGTAGAGGGGAGGAGGAGTTGGGGCAGAACAAGGAGAAGGTACCTGGATTCGGTTAAGAATGATTTTGAAGTAATAGATTTAACATCAGAAGAGGCATCAATGTTAGCACTGAATAGGGGATCATGGAGGAATTTTATATAGGGGGCTATGCTCCAGACTGAATTCTGAAGGACATAATCAGTCTTAAATGATGATGATGATGATGATGAGATGTACTAATACAGATATTTTATGCCTACAGATCCAGTAAATAATAATGTTATCATCTACTTAAAAAAACGAGGGAGCACAAAAAGACATTTCCCGTTCACAGGAATTACATACATAATTTTTGTCAATGACTGGGTAGCTTGTTTCGTAGAGTAAGTCAAGGTGATGCATCACTCTAGTGTTAAGATGTGACATAGATATTAGACATTTCCTATCTTTACTGTAATATTTTTTCTACTTGAGCATTGTCATGTTTATATATAAGTTATTGCATTTGCTGCTGCCGTTTGCCAGGTATAGTGCTACTGAATTTTAATTTGTGTTACTCTGCTAAGCCAGTTTACTACTGATTTATTTTTCTTGTTGCTGTACATTGGCTTATATTAGTCGTAATATTACAATTGCTTTGCTAATTTAGATATTCCTCTGCTTGCTTTGCCAATTTGCTTTTTTTTTTGTCATTGCTGTGTGTTAATTGTTTTTTGCTGCCTCATTGCCTTGCCCCTTGGTTTATGCATGTGAGCTCAGTAGAGTTAAGTTAGCTTAAGAGGGGGTAGGCTATTTTAAGAGAATGAGTTGTGATGAATTGGAAGAAATGCATTGAGAAGTTATATGAAAAGAGTACAGTAAGCAAGTATAGATAGGACTTTTTGGGAATAATGAAGAATGTAGGGAGATCTCCAAGAAGTAAAGAAAGTTTTGTTTTCAAAATACTGCATTAAAACAAACCCTGTCCTTTCCTTTTGTGTTATTCCGCTATGTGTTTGTGTACTCTTGTGTATTTGTGTTTTTCCTGTCTTTATGTGTTTAGCTGATACGAGTTATGTTGTAGAATTTTTCTAATAATATGTTATTTTCTTTGTAAAGATGTTTAGACATTATTTATTCTGTTATCTTTCAATGCTCATGTCTGAAATTAATGTTTCGAAAACTATTCTCATTATTTTATTTATTTACTTATATCAAAATTCCTGTAACACTGATGTATATGTTTATTTCTATTCTTTTGTAAAGCCTGTGTTACTACAAATATTATCTGTACTGTTATGTTCTTTAATGATGTATTTTGTACCTCTGTAATTGTATTCTTACGTTGTAAATTTATAATTGTATTGACACCCGTTCTCCAAATTAAGTTACATTCAGTGCACACGTTTCTGTTGGTCATAGTATATGCACAATATGTGAAAAAAGGGACTGTTAGTGCTTGCATGTGTGTTAATAATTCAGGAAGGGACTGGTTAACAGCATTGCTGGTTCTAAGGACAATTTCAAAAAACTTTGTGAGTGCACAAGTGGTGGTTATGGACTTGCTATATTGTCTGCAAGACTCTTCGATGGTGATTGTGCACCTGCACAGTCGCAACAGATGGCTGCTGGCCGTCTCTACAAGGACTGCAGTGGGAAAGAACCTGTGGTGGCCCACCAATACCATACTCTCTACCAGGACTACAGTGGGTCTGCTCTGTGATGACCTACCTACCAATATTCTTCAAAACTTCGACTGACTCTGCTTTGGCTTTGCTCTGTTGTGGCCCATTACCTTTCTGCATGTCAAGAGTCAGCACTCTCTTTCTGTTGGAAGGACAACACTACTTCTTCAAGACTGCATGGAAATAAACTACTTCCATTTTATTTTACTGCTCAGATTTTGTGCATAGAACTGTAATTAATACTGTGATGAATGATCAGGGCTGTCTTTCTGGACTGTGAGAAAATCTTTCCTTTTGACCAACAGTGTATCAATAAGTGTGTCCATTTGATATCTTTGTTATTGCAATTATGAAAAATTTTAACAAATAGGTATTGGCCAGCGCCCAAAGCAATTTGTAAATTTTTTTGTGGGGAGCATGGGGGCTATGTAAGTAGGCTGTTTAGGTTTTTATGTTGGTAACGCCATGTAGCGCTCTATATGAAAATCACTGACTTATGTAAGTAGGCTGTTTACGTTTTTATGTTGGTAACGCCATGTAGCGCTCTATATGAAAAACACTGACTGTGTTGTGTGCAGTCTGAGGCTAGTTTGCATTGTTGCAATTTGCTATTGTAGTGTTGGGCAGTTGGCTGTTAACATCGCGTAGCACTGCGCAGTTGGAGGTGAGCCGCCAGCAGTGGTGGATGTGGGGGGAGAGATGGCGGAGTTTTGAGAGCGGATGATCTGGACGTGTGTCCATCAGATACAGTAAATTTGTAAGACTGGATGTCATGAACTGATATATATATATATATATATATATATATATATATATATATATATATATATATATATATATATATATATAATGACTTTTGAACACAATTAAGGTAAATACATTGTTTGTTCTCTATCAAAATCTTTCATTTGCTAACTATGCCTATCAGCAGTTAGCGCCTTCAGCAGTTAGAATCTTTTATTCAGCTGGCAGTATTGGTGCACACTGTATTGCAGTATTATGAGTAACGAAGATTTTTGTGAAGTAAGTGATTCATGAAATGTATACGTTATTGTTAGTCAAGGCAATTCTTTTGTAGGGATTTTTGAAAGTCAGATTGCGTTGCGCTAAAAATTTGTGTGTCAGTTTAGTGTTGATCAGAATAAGTAAAGAGCGAAATGTCTGAGTACGTTCAGTTCTGCTCAGCTGTTTGAAAATCAAATAATGTAAGAGGTTTATCAGCACAGTCATTCATAAATTTTTCTAAGGGGGCGTTTCAATGGTGGTGCTGGTAAGTTGCTATGGGACCAGACTGCTGAGGTCATCGGTCCCTAGGGTTACACACTACTTAATCCAACTTAAAGTAACTTATGCTAAGGACATCACACACACCCATGCCCGAGGAAGGACATGAACCTAAAACGGAGGGAGCTGTGTGAACCATAATGAGACACTCCAATATCACATGACAACACAATAAGTATTCTGAAAAGGAAGTTGCCTGTTGCCTTAGTAAAAACTGTTGCGTGTCCCAGAAGAAAATCTTGAAACATTGCTGTCCACACTCGATTCTGTTGACTCAAATCAGGAAGAGGTAAAGGCATGAAATAATGGTTATCATTAGTCTGAGGGTAATATGAAATAAGAACGATTAAATGGAAATAATATGACAACACACAACAAGAATTCGAATTGTCTGCTAAAGGCAGATAACAATAAGGGACACCACCGGCACACAATTTTAAAACAAATGGCAATGCTATTGCATTTCAGGGAAACAGTCACAGGTGCTTAAATAAATCTGATCAGAGATATCACCTGATAATAATAACGTTAACTAGAATAGGAATAATGAAGATATAAGTACACCCAGTCAATCTGCATCTACGAGGCACCAATAATCACATATGTGACACAAGATTAAGTACATCCAGATGCACAGGAACCGTTAAACGAGAGGTGGCTGAGTTTAGGCCCAAATTACAGCCGACCTAAGGGGCTAGAGGCACGATAGTGAAACAGATTCCTTCTGATTTCAAAATGGAATGTACTTTGTAGATTATCCAGTGCAAGGTGTTAATAAGTGTGGAAAGAAATACCATAAAATACCTTTATCTGCACTGCAGGTAACTACAGCTGGTATATTTATAGAGATTATTTTCGACATGGGCACCTCTGTGAATGTTCTTTTCCAGTTTCTGTTTAATCAGTTGGCATCCTGGATAAAGGTATTAGTGTTTCCTCTTCAAAACTGCCAGATAGTCACAGTTGTGGGCACTTGTTCAAAGAATGTAAGGATTCAGGCCCTGTTATGTATGAATTTTGTGAGTGGAGTGTCAAACTGCATATTCCTTATACTGAAAGATTTGCAGTCAGACTGTATCATGGACTTGTTATTTTCTGTGAGACAGGTGCGAGAATTGACTTGACGTTGGGCCGAGTCACTCATAAAATTTGAGGAGCTACAGTAGCAATTCCACTGATGTAGACAGAGAGAAGCTATGACAGACATCGTCGGAATAAGCTAATTAACACTGAGTTGCCAAGGAGAACTAAAGTTCATTCCTTCCATTTTCTTGGTCAATAAAGTGGAGACCTCTGAAATTATTAATCAGAAGCTAAGTCAGCCTGAATATTTAAATGAATTTGAAAAGAAACAATTGGCAAATGCCTTGTGGCACAATCAGGAAGTATTTGAGGAAAATCCAGAAACTATCCATGACTATAAATATAAGATTGAGATGTTCCCATTTGAAGTGCTCTGTCAACATTTTTATCTTGTAGACTGCTCCAGAAGAAAGCTGTCAAAGCCGAAATGAAACGGATGCTGGAGTGGGGATTAATAGAATCTTCAAGCACTCCATATTGCAGTCTGCTGCTTGTAGTACCCAAGCAGATGAAAAAGTGCAGATGCATGAGATATCATTAGTATCATTATATCTATGCACACACAACCCAAAAATATAAACGAACTTATTCAGAGAATTGGTGGAGTAAATTATTTGATGAACATCTGTCTGAGAGCCTCTTACTGGCAAAACTGAGGGAATACACGGCTTTTACCTTCGTAGGTCATAGCTAGCAATTCATCAGATTACCCTTTGGATTAAATATAAGTCCTGGTGTTTTTATTACCATATTAGACTTTGCATTAGAGTCTCAGCTTCGTAGTCAAATCACTCCATTTGTCGATGATAGTTTAATAGCTACTGCCACCTGGTCTGAACATATTACATCGTTAAGAAGAGTTTTGGAGGCATTCAAATTACCCAAATCCCAGTCATATTGTATAATTCACGCTTTTCATTACAGAGGATCATATTTTTGGGGCATTTGATTGACTCAAAAGGGATTGTTCCACATCGTGAAAACCGTGTGGCACAGAAAATGTCACAACCCCATAGGCAAGAAAACAGTTCAAAGGATTTATGGGGAATAGTGTCTTTCATTAGACAATTCATGACAGACCAGTCACTGAATGCGACTTCTGTTACAAGTACTGCACATGAATTTTATTTGGCACTGGACAGGTGAATGTGAAAGTGCATTTGACACTATTAAAAGAGCAGTCGTAATCACAATTGTTACATTACCACAACATGCCATTAGGATTTGGATTAATGTATGATGCGCCAGTTGTGTCTGTCCCCTTAGCTGAGTGGTCAGCATGTCTGACCTGCCATACAGTGGGCCTCAGTTCGATTCTTGTCTGAGTTGGAGATTTTATCCGCTAAGGAACTGGGTGCTGTGTTCTCCTCATCATTACTTCATGGTTATCAACATGCAAGTCGCCCAATCTGGCGTCAACTGCGAAGACTTGCAACTCGATGGCCAAACTTCCCCTGGATGGAACTCCCAGCCATTGGTGCCATACGATCATTTTATTTCATTGCAGCAACTTAGACCTCAGATCATATCGTTTCCAAATAAAATAAATAGATTTCAAGTGCACATTCTGTCCTCCCATAGCACTTGTTAGTCAGACTTTACCTCACTGCAAGGGGTCAGGGGTCTTACACCACTACCAGACCAGAATCTTTATCTATTATAAGGTCATTTAAGAAATTTCACTATTATTTGTATGAAAATTTCACTGTTGTCTTCTGTGTCTTCTGCAACCATCAAGCTTTAAGTTTCCTGCAAATCTGCAAGGTATTACATAAAAGGCTAGTTCAGTGGATTCTGTTTCTTCCTGAATATAATTTCAAAATTGAGTATGTCAGTGGGAAGGACAGCTTCATTGTGGACATTTTGTCACAACTTTTCGTAGGCCTAAACACAGGAATGGAATCTGATGTGCAGGCTACTGAATTTCCTGTTTTATGAATCAAGAGGAAAGTACAGAGGAAATACTGCCAGGAAGTTTACAAATACTGCTTGATATATGAGAAAAAGTACCACCACAGCTGTATCTTGAGAATGTTTTTATTGTCCCGCATGACTATTTTTGGTGGCAGATTACCTCCATCCTCAGGCCACGTTTACCAAAGAACAATAACACAATGCCAATATTTGAAAACCAAACAACTATAAAACAATGTACACATAAATTTATGTGTACTCTGTTTTACAGTTGTCATTATATATATGTTACACATCCAATCCTTACTGGCGACTGATCTGCTCTAATGTCCAGACCTGCAGATGAGCAACCCATACCTGTCAACTCTCACCAAGCAGACCATCTGTTTCATGACCATCACCCACATCTATCCCAAGAAGCTCTGCAGTATCAAGAACCTATACTGCCACTGTGCTGCTGATTCAAAATTCAGGAAACCTAAAATCTAACTTACCAATAATACATCAGTGATGCAATGATCATTCCTCATGTTATGTACAATGATATTTATTTTACAGATCACAGTTTGATCCAAATGTAGATTCGCCAAATTATTTGTCTAATGATATCTGAATAATTCATTTTTCAGTTTGTATTCAAAGTTAAAATAGTTATCGAAACAGAAATATTCTGATTTTATTTTCTGAATTTTCAAACCCAAATTTGTCAGAAATTAATTACGATACATCAAGGTTGATGGAGTTTTGGTCATGGTTTTTCCACTGTTTTTCCTTCAGGTCCAATGGCTGAATGGGAAAATTGGGTATTGTCATGAACCATGGTAACAATAGTGCAAGGACTACTTCACTTGCATACTATTGCCCATTTTCAACCTTAGTTTAGATTAAGTCAGTTAATAGAGTCATCTAATTATAATCTTAACTAGCTAAATCAAGAGCTAATTCAAGATGATTCACTTTTAGTTTAAATTTCAAATATTATGAGAGTTTTTATGAGAATTATTATCTGAGCAACAGATGATATCCTAGTCTTAATACAATTTTATTCTTGAGGTATATGACACAAGAGATTTAGAAAATTTTTCTGAAATCTAATGAATTGTGGACACATGGGCAATAGTGAAGTGGGAAGTGTGACCCCAACTATATGGCATTTGGTGCCAAGTGGAACCTTGTACTGTATAGTTCACAGTTATTTTGCAAATTTTGTGATGTTAATGAACTACATTCTTATGTTGAAATATAGGTAATTAGATGTGCAAGTGATGAGTCAGAGCTGATATGCCGGCAAGTGAACACTGATGAATGTGTAATCCACAGATGAATGTGTATTGCACCTCAAACAGTCATAGATAATTGAGTGAGTTAGACACTGACCAGAATAGTGAATTCTCTGACAATATGATTGCTTTTTTCTGATTGAGTGTAATATGTGTACTAAGTTATTAAATTTTAATCATTTTGGTGTGAAGCTTTGTAAGAAAAAAGATGTGTACCGAATTTTGGGAGATTTAAGTTCATTGTTGGGTGCCATTAGGAAAGCATTTCTAATTTGATCGAATTGCTAAGGCATAGTCCACTGGAAGTCAAGTGCACACTGTTCAGGAAACAGTATGTGACTGAAATCATACCCAGTCAAAAGGATACTGAAAAGTATTATTTTATCCATTTCACCTAATTGTATTGGGTACTATGATTTTGTAGCAGAAACAGGGGTTTATTTGTTTTAGCTAGCTGGAAGAACCTGCAAATAATTAGATGGTCTGAAATTGAATGTTCAGTTCAAGAGTCTTAAAAGTTTTCTGTTCACTCGGCTCTGCCACAGTCAAATACCTACTAGCAGTACATCATTGCACTACAACAAACTCCACAGTTTTGTGCACTTGATATGAATAATTGTTATGACAGAACATAGATAATACAACATTACAGGAAGCACAGTAAGGACAATACAATGTACTCTTCCCAGCAGTCCAGCTTTAATGTTTCACAGAATTCTCATAACCTTTCCCAAACTGTTTTATTGTTACTAAATTAATGTTCTATAAGACTGTCTGCATCTAATATTGAAAGTTCATTTTTCACAGCAGCAAGACAACCTGTATCAATAACAGGATCATTTTGCCTATCTCATTCAAAAGGCCTACATCTACTTTAACACTGTCACTCAGAGCTTATAAATTTGCTAAATTGCTTCTTCAGCCTTGCTGGACTCTACATATGCTGTTGGTGCTTCAAATACACTTATATTCATAATTTTGTTCAATTCAGTTAGTATTGCTTTTATTTATTTTTTAAATTCTGTCAACTATTGTGTAGTTTGGCACTGAACAATATTATTTTCATATATCTTGTCCTACATTTTAGCTTTTTTTGTCAAAATGGTGTGTAGATTATTCAAGAATTGTCCCATTGTTTTTAAATTATTCCTCATATTTTGTTTTTGGATCTGAGAATTCTCAAAAAATTGTTCCAGCTTTACTAAAACATTTTCTATATTTGACAGTCTCCTTTCCATTCATCAGAGTCTTTGTTTCTTCATTTAATTGTTCTGGCATCATTTCTCAAGTCTAATGAATTTTCACACATGCCCATTTCTACTCTTAGTTCAAAACCACACACACACACACACACACACACACACACACACACACACACACACACACACACACCAAAATAAGGAAAATATTCACTTTGTACTTAACTTTCATATGCTGAGTTACCACCATTGTTATTAGGTCAGTTCTTTCATAATCTGTTATCTTACAAAAACTTTCTTATTGCTTCAGCTAACAATATTTATATTTTCCTTGATTTCCTACACCATACATATCATTTCAGTACACATGTGCTTATTTCTATTCCAGACATTGAGACCCCAAGTTGTAATACACTGCTTGGTCTGTTGATTACTAGAATTGTAGTAATAAAAAAATTAGCAAATTTCACAACCTGATGACATTGCATGCATTTAAGCTAGTGCAGTTAGAATAATGAACGGTTATTGTTACTTAGCTTTGTACTCACTGATATTGAAATTGCTGTTTGGCTGTCTGTCTAGATAGTAGATTCTCCTTGCAGTGACAAATAATTGGGTTGTAGCTTGGAAATAAGTACATTGAAGCAATAATATAAAAAGTAATAACTTGAGAAGTAATTGATATATTTGTGCACAGTATATCTCTACAAGTATGGTCACATAAAATCTTTTTTTACACACCTAATACACCTTGATAAGTGCTCCATCTATGGTGCGACAGGCATCTAATCTGTATTCCACCTCTCTCCAAAGGCTTTGTGGCATTGCAGACATAACGTTTGCGATGGCTGCATGAATTCGATGGCATAGATCTCTTACATCATGAACACATGTCTGGTATACTTGATTCTTGATAAAACCCCAGAAGAAAATCAAGTGGCATAACGTTTGGACTTCTAGGGCCCCATGCAAGCAGTGGATTACCTCTCCGAATCAAGGAATCTCGGAACTCTTGTTCCAAGCAATCCCTCATTGAGTTTGAAAAATGCACCTCCTTGTAGAAAAATTACGTCATGGGGAAGTTGTGGCATAGCATACAGCTCCAACAAGTCTATGTACATATAACAGACTTTAGCTGTTTGCAAGAAAGCGTGCAGTACAACTTCTCCTGTGGAGACCACATGGCTACTGACATGCGTTTATGCGAAGAAAGCAGATACATGCATCAGTGTGTGGTACCAACTGCTGCAAGCAAACATGGAAAACATTTTGAGTTACCATAGTTTTACACTACTGGCCATTTAAATTGCTACACCAAGAGGAAATGCAGATGATAAATGGGCATTCAGGTGACAAATCATTCCTCAACAATAACTGTAGTCGAGGAATAATGTTGTGAACAGCACTATAAAGCATGTTCGGAGTTATGGTGAGGCATTGGCGTCAGATGATGTTTTTCAGCATCCCTAGAGATGTCGGTCGATCACGACACACTTGCGACTTCAGGTAACCACAAGAGATCTTTCAGGCATCTAGCAATATGGGGTGGAACGCCATCCTGCATAAACATCGTATGTTCCAGCAGGTATTTATCATCCGGGCTGGGGATGATGCAATTCTGTAACATATTGGCGTACCTCTCACCCATCAAGGTAGCAGTTTTACTGTCCAGCGCCATCTGTCGGAAATTTTGGGAGCTTTGTTTTTTTCCCTAATGAAACCCCATGTCATTTCAAGCATGTGTGTCAATTTTTACCTCTCTATCTACATTATTCCGTGGTTTATTAAATTTTCAGATTTATACTGACTTTTTGATCACCCAGTATTATACTAGAACTGAAATGTGATTACATTTTCACGCAGTTTGGGTGCATAGATCCTGAGATATCAGTACCCAGAACAACCCCCTCTGGCCGTAATAACGGCCTTGATACTCCTGGGCATTGAGTGGAACAGAGCTTCCATAGCGTGTACAGGTACAGCTGTCCATGCGGCTTCAATCCGATACCAAAGTTCATCAAGAGTAGTGACTGGCGTATTGTGACGAGCCAGTTGCTCGGCCAATATTGACCAGACGTTTTCAATTGGTGAGAGATCTGGAGAAAGTGCTGGCCAGGGCAGCAGTTGAACATTTTCTGTATCCAGAAAGTCCCGTACAGGATCTGCAACATGCGGTCGTGCATTACCCTGCTGAAATGTAGGGTATCGCAGGGATCAAATGAAGGTTAGAGCCACGGGTCGTAACACATCTGGAATGGAACGTCCACTGTTCAAAGTGCCGACAATGCGAACAAGAGGTGACCGAGATGTGTAACCAATGGCACACCGTACCATCACGCCGGGTGATATTCCAGTATGGCGATGACGAATACACGCTTCCAATGTGCGTTCACCGCGATGTCGCCAATCACGGATGCGACCATCATGATGCTGTAAACAGAACCTGGATTTGTCCGAAAAAATAACGTTTTGCCATTCGTGCACCTATGTTCGTGGTTGAGTACACCATCGCAGGCGCTCCTGTCTATGATGTAGCGTCAAGGGTAACCACAGCCATGGTCTCCGAGCTGGTAGTCCATGCTGCTGCAAACGTCGTAGCACTGTTATTGCAGATGGTTCTTGTCTTGCAAACGTCCCCATATGTTGTCTCAGGCTTCGAGATGTGGCTACACGATCTGCTACAGCCATGCGGATAAGATGCCTGTCATCTCGACTGCTAGTGATACGAGGCCGTTGGAATCCAGACGGCGTTCCATATTACCCTCCTGAACCCACCGATTCTATATTCTGCTAACAGTCATTGGATCTCGACCAACGCGAGCAGCAATGTCGCGATACGATAAACCGAAATCGCGATAGGCTGCAATCCGACCTTTATCAAAGTCGAAAACGTGATGGTACGTATTTCTCCTCCTTACACGAGGCATTACAAAAACGTTCCACCAGACAACGCCGGTCAACTGCTGTTTTTGTATGAGAAATCGGTTTGGAACTTTCCTCATGCGAGCAGGTTGTAGGTGTTGCCACCGGCGCCAACCTTGTGGGAATGTTCTGAAAAGCTAATCATTTGCATATCACAGCATCTTCTTCTTGTCGGTTAAATTTCGCATCTGTAGCACATCATCTTCGTGGTGTAGCAATTTTAATGCTAGTAACCTAGACATGTTGTGTTTCTTCACATCAACATTTTCAGAACAACAAACTTCTTCAGCAGCAAGGATCACAACTGTTGGTTTGCAACATTTTCAATTCACAGACTAAACATTCTAGATCTATACCAAAACCACAACAGACTTTAGACCATGCTTATCTGATGTTCCTGTTTTCTTGGTAACACTTCTTTCTCCACACTGGTTTGAGCCATATGTGGCAGTACATCAATTTCACATCTAAATCTATTTGATCTACTTAGGTAAATAGCCTGTAGATGCTCTAGTTAGTAGTTGTAATGTTACAGTGACTCGTGAAGTTATTTCCATAACTTGCTGAGATCCATGATATCTTATTAAAAACTTTTCCGTTTCCCCTGTGAGGTACATGGGTTGACTAGTAAAACACACTGTCCTATTCTGTATTGTGACAGTTCATTTGTCCGTAACCCACCTGCAGAGTTTTTGTGTGTTGTCCACTTACACAGTTTATGTGACCATTGCCCAATAAGCTTTTGTGTTGGCCGACTTTACCTTTTGCCAAATTTCTTTCAATTCCTTAGCAAAATTCTTCACTGGTTTACCATGTGGACCCAGTTTAGGTTTAATTACATTAAAAAGTGATGGCTTTTCTGTTAATATATTACTTCGTGTGGCAAAAAGCCAATTGCAATATGACATTTGGAATTTTAGGCACTGATGAAAAACTTAAATGCACATCTCAGCCTCAATGCTGTGCATTTACATAATGGCTTAAAATTTTGGATAATGTATGATGAACTCGTTCTGCTTGTCCATTCATTTGATGCTGGAATGGGCTGCTACATATCTTCTTAATTTTCAGTAAGTGACATAACTATTTCATTAGTTTGGACACAAAGTCAGACCCTGGTTTATAATAATGGTTTTTGGCAGGCCAAGTTTCAGTAAGCAGTTGCTTACCATTGTCTGTGCTACCACACTCACCTTATGATGCGGAATGACTACCCTAACAAAATATAATGAACAAGTACCTAACATCAAATGAATATATTTATTACCCATTTATGTTCTATTAAAAGAACCTAATATATTCAAACATAGCATAGAAAATGATTTGTCATCTTTGGGTAGTCTCAGTGACTGAATTTTTTGATAACTCCAGACTGCTGTTTGTTCACATAGCATCCACATCTACATCTATATACGCACTCAGCAAGCCACCTGACGGTGTGTGGCGGAGGGTACCTTGAGTACTTCTATTGGTTCTCCCTTCTATTGCAGTCTCGTATTGTTTGTGGAAAGAAAGATTGTCGGCATGCCTCTGAGTGGGCTCTGATTTTATCCTCATGTTCTCTTCGCGAGATATACATAGGAGGGAGCAATATACTGCTTGACTCCTCAGTGAAGGTATGTTCTCGAAACTTCAACAAAAGTCCGTACCAAGCTACTGAGTGTCTCTCTTGCAATCTTCCACTGGAGTTTAATTGTCATCTCCATAACGCTTTCGCGATTACTAAATGATCCTGTAATGAAGTGAGCTGCTCTCCATTGGATCTTCTCTATCTCTTCTATCACTCCTATCTGGTAAAGATCCCACACTGGTGAGCAGTACTCAAGAAGTGGGCGAACAAATGTAGTGTAACCTACCTCCTTTGTTCTCGGACTGATTTCCTTAGGATTCTTCCAATCAATCTCAGTCCGGCATTTGCTTTACTGGCCATTAATTTAATGTGGTCATTCCATTTTAAATCACTCCTAATGCCTATTCCCAGATAATTTATGGAATTAACTGCTTCTAGTTGCTGACCTGCTATATTGTAGCTAAATGATAAAGGACCTTTCTTTCTATGTATTTGCAGCACATTACAGTTGTCTACATTGGGAGTCAATTGCCATTCCTTGCACCATGTGTCAATTCGTTGCAGATCCTCCTGCATTTCAGTACAATTTTCCATTGTTACAACCTCTCGATATACTACAGCATCATCTGCAAAAAGCCTCCATGAACTTCCGATGTTATCCACAAGTTCATTTATGTATACTGTGAATAGCAACGGTCCTAAGACACTCTCCTGCAGCACACCTGAAATCACTCTTACTTCGGAAGACTCCTCTCCATTGAGATTGACGTGGTGCGTTCTGTTATCTAGGAACTCTTCAATCCAATCACAGAATTGGTCTGTTAGTCCACATGTTCTTATTTTGTTCATTAAAAGACTGGGAAGCTGCATCAAACGCCTTGCGGAAGTCAAGACACATGGCATCTACCTGGGAACCCATGACTATGGCTCTCTGAGTCTCATGGACGAATAGTGCGTGTTGGGTTTCACACGATCGTCATTTTCGAAACCCATGATGATTCCTACAGAGTAGATTACTAGTCTCCAGAAAAGGCATTGTACTCGAACATAATACGTGTTCCAAAATTCTACAACTGATCGATGTTAGAGATGTCTAGAGATCTGCACCTTTGTTCGACCTCCCTGCTTGAAAAAGGGGATGACCTGTGCCCTTTCCCAATCTTTTGGAACGCTACGCTCTTATAGAGAATACGGTACACCGCTGCAAGAAGGGGGGCAAGTTCCTTTGCATACTCTGTGTAAAGTCGAACTGGTATCCCATCAGGACCAGCGGCCTTTTCTCTTTTGAGCGATTTTGTTTTCCTGTCCCTCTGTCAACTATTTCGATATCTACCATTTTGTCATCTGTGCTACAGCCTAGAGAAGGAACAACAGTGCAGTCTTCCTCTGTGAAACAGCTATAGAAAAAGACATTTAGTAATTCGGTCTTTAGTCTGTCATCCTATGTTTCAGTACCATTTTGGTCACAGAGCGTCTTGGCATTTTGTTTTGATCCACCTACCGCTCTGACATAAGACCAAAATTCCTTAGGATTTTCTGCCAAGTCAGTACATTGAACTTTACTTTCAAATTTATTGAACGCCTCTCGCCTAGCCCTCCTCACACTACATTTCGCTTCGTGTAATTTTTGTTTGTCTGCAAGGCTTTGGCTATGTTTATGTTTGCTGTGAATTTACCTTTGCTTCCATAACAGTTTTCTAACTCGGTTGTTGTACCATGGTGGCTCTTTTCCATCTCTTACGATCTTGCTTGGCACATTCTCATCTAATGCATATTGTACGACGATTTTGAACATTGTCCACAGATCCTCAACACTATCTGTACTTGAGATAAAACTTTTGTGTTGAGCTGTCAAGTACTCTGAAATCTGCTTTTTGTCACTTTTGCTAAACAGAAAAATCTTTCTACCTTTTTTAATATTTCTATTTACGGTTGAATTCTGACTCCCTGTTCTGCGTTATCTGTTTCAAATAGTTCGGGTCTGTTTGTCACCAGAAGGTCTAATATATTATCACCACAAGTCGGTTCTCTGTTTAATTACTCATTGTAGTTTTCAGATAATGCACTTAAAAAAATTTAACTGGATTATTTTTCCCTGCTACCCGTTATAAAAGTATGAGTCTCCCAGTCTATACTGGTAAATTAAAATATCCACACAGAAATATTTTCCAAATTTTCCCTCAGGTGCTCTGCCACAACAGCTGCTGAGCCAGGGGGCGTATAGAGACATCCAATTACCATGTATGAGCCTGCTTTAACCGTGACCTTCACCTAAAGTATTTCACATTTCGGATCTCTGACCATTTCCTTCGATACTATTGCACTTTTTATCGATAGAAACACCCCTTCCCCTTCACTATGCAGCCTGTCTCTGCGGTACACATTCCAATCTGAGTTAATAATTTCGCTACTGTTTGCATCTGGTTTCAGCCAACTTTCCGTCCCTAGTACTATGTGACCATTTATTAATAGAGGAGTTCTGGGACCTTTCTATAGACGTTCCTGCAGTTTACTATTACCGCATTAATAATGTCATTCCCTGTTGCGTTTTGCCTACTGCTACCTTGTCGCGTTTCAGGAGGCGTCTTTTTGGGTCTAGGGAGGGAATTTTCTAACCTAAAAACCCCACATGTGCACTCCACACGTACTCCGCTACCCTTGTAGCCGCTTCCTGCGTGTAGTGCACCTCTGGGAGCTCCAATGTTGGGCGGATGATGGAACCCCTTAGGGAAATAGCAGAAAGGTCGGGGAAGAAGGCAAGTGTTCACTCTGTCAGCTTGCCAGAGGGTCTCATCTGGGATGCGGAGGAGGTCATGCTGGCGGCGATAAAGAGCACTGGGTGCATCTGACTGCAAACTGTTGCTCATGTCGGCACCAATGACTCCTGCTGACTGGGTTCAGAGGTCATCCTCAGTTCATACAGGCGGTTGGCGGAATTGGTGAAGGCGGAAAGTCTCACACGCGGGGTGGAATCTGAGCTAACTAATTGTAGTATTGTTCCGAAAACCGATTGCGGTCCTCTGGTTTGGAGCCGAGTGGAGGGTTTAAACCAGAGGCTCAGACGATTCTGTGGAGATCTGGGATGCAAATTTCTCGACCTCCGCTATCGGGTGGAGAAATTTAGGGACCAGAGGACCGCAATCGGTTTTCGGAACGATACTACAAATAGTTAGCTCAGATTCCACCCCGCGTGTGAGATTTTCCACCTTCACCAATTCCGCCAACCGCCTGTATGAACTGAGGATGACCTCTGAACCCAGTCAGCAGGAGTCATTGGTGCCGACATGAGCAACAGTTTGCAGTCAGATGCACCCAGTGCTCTTTATCGCCGCCGGCATGACCTCCTCCGCATCCCAGATGAGACCCTCTGGCAAGCTGACAGAGTGAACACTTGCCTTCTTCCCCGACCTTTCTGCTATTTCCCTAAGGGGTTCCATCATCCGCCTAACATTGGAGCTCCCAATCACTAATAAACACCTCCCTCCGTGTGCCTGCTCGGACCTTGCTGAAGGAGCAGCCTCATGTCCATTCACCGGCAGAGTGGGCGATGCCACATGGCCAGCCTCCACATTGATCCTCTGCCACATGGGACGCTAAAAGCCGCTGAACCCGCCACTCCCATTGGGGAGAGGGTGGCCCAACCATGCCCGGTATCCGTGAAGATGTCTCGGCAGCAGGGACCGTGGGTGAAGCATGTAACACTTGGGGCATGCCATGCGATGCACGAGACTCCTCACTGCCACTACACTCCGAGGCAGCAGCCTGAAGACAGCTGACCGCGGCCATCAGCACTTTCAGCTGTTCGCGAACAGTGGCCAGCTCCTGCTGCGTCTGTACACAAGAGTCACACATCCTGCCCATCCTAATAAATCAACAATTTATTGTAGAGAGTTAATCAACTTTTAACAAGACTGCTAATTCACTAAAGGCAGCTGATAGGTGACTAAACTGTGGTTGCTAGACACTTCTTGTTGGAAACAATGAAAATAAGCACTAACTTTCTCTGGATTGTATTCAAAACAAACACGAACTCTATGGAACACTATTACTAGAACTCGAAAATTAAAGCTCCCTCAAAGCAAAAAGACATGAAAAAGTGACAAGTAAGAAAAACACAGTTAATACTTAAATTTACGTAGCACTATGCATGCAGTTTCTTTCATATTTTTCTACATCAGTGGAATGCGTTTTTTACCAAAATCTTTCAGCTACATGTCTGTCGGTTGTTCTTCCCCCCTCCCCCCCCCCCCCACCACCCCCATGACCTGATAATAAGTGGTTGTGTACTTGACGAAATACCTCCATTCCCAGTGCTGCAGGAACTAACACGGAAGTTCCACAAGCCTTCTTGTGTTTCAAACCAAGGTTGCTTTCAAAACAACTGATAGTCACTATCAGCTGATTGTGCCTTTACCTCTGGCTTCCACTTCTTACTTGTAGAACGGCTATCTTCCTACTTAGGATATCAGCAATTGTTTACTCAACTCCCTGTTTATGAGTTACTTCATAGTCGAACCCACTTAATTTTAACACCTGTTTAGCTAATCGAACTGATGGATTTTTCAACCCTAACAGCCATTTTAAAGATGTGTGCTCTCTAATCACTTTCAATTTCTGATCACACAAATAGCAATGAAAATAACAGATTCCATATAAGACTGCATAACTTTTTTTTAGTTGTCGGATAATTAGTTTCAGCCTTATTCAGTTGTCTGGAGGCATGTGCCTCCAGATTTTTCTTCCCGTCAACATTGTGGCTTAAAATATAACCTAAAGCATTATTGTGGGAATCACACTGAAGTATGAATTCCTGTTCAAAGTCAGAGAATATTAACACAGGATCTAATATTTATATCTCGAATTTCTAAGATGCTTCTTCACACTGTGTAGTTTGCAGACTAAAACCTTTCCGTTAGTTAATGGTTGTGCAATTTCAGTGACTCCCTTCACAAACTTATGATAATAATTAAATAATCCAATAAACGACTGCAATTGTTTAGTAGCCTATGATGTTAGAAAATCACATATGTTAGGGGAAGTTGAAGATTTGTCCACACTCTATCTTGATTAATAATATATCCCAGATAACTTACTTGTGTCTGAGCAAAATGGCATTTCTCCACACAAAGTGTGAGGTGTGCTGCAGTCAACCTACTAAATACTTCATTCAGTTACTTAACATGATCTTCTGTAGTTTTCAAATACATGATTATATCATCAAGATATACCATACAGATTTTTGGTTTTTATCTATGATGTACACCATCTAATGGAATATAGTTGGAGCATTTTTCAATCTAAATGACATTCTTCAATACTGATAATGACCTGAAGATGTTCTGGTCTTCTACCGCCATATCCGATTAAGGCAAGATTTCGCCGCACTGTCCTAACGGATAGGTTAGTCGTACGTACCACACTGATTTCTGCAGTTATTTCACGCAGTGTTGCTTGTCTGTTAGCGCTTACAACTCTACGCAAATGAAATGTCGCTATTCTCAGCCATTAAGTGAAGGCCATGGGCCACTGAGTTCTAGTGAGAGGTAAATCCTGAAATTTGATATTCTTGGCACGCTTTTGACACTGTGGATCATAGAATATGATTTACCTAACGATTTCCGAAATGGTATGCCCCATGCACCTAGTTCCAATTACTATTCCGCATTAAAACTCTGTTAATTCCCGTTGTGCAGCCATAACCACGTTGGAAAACTTTTCACACGAATCACCTGATTACAAAAGACATCTCTGCCAATACACTACCCTTTTATACCGTGTGTACGCGTTACTACCGCCTTCTGTATATGCGCATAATGCTATCCCATGACTGTCGTCACCTCCATGTATTACTAAAAGCCTACTGTGTGAACTACCTAGAACACGTAGTTCAGAACATTACTCATGATGGAAATGTATTAGATCTAATGGCAACGGATATACCTGACCTCTTTGAGGAAGTCCACATCGAAACTGATATCAGCGAGCAAAAGGTACTCGAAGCAACAATGATTACCAAGTAAAGCAAGTAGAAAGACTTGTACGTTCAGTAAATTAGAGAAAGAAGCAATGCTTCAGTAATGTCATAACTCAGTCAGGTATTTGAAACCTTTAGCTCAGGATAGGGATATACAGGGGAACTATGGCTGAAGTTTAGAACAATAGTTGATCACACACTGGGTAGATACATACTCAGCAGAACAGATCATGATGGGAGGGCCTCCATGGAATATAGTCACGGAAGGAAATTTCTAAGGAAATAGAGACCCTTGCATAATAGGTATAAAACGAAGTGTAGGTCCATATATACGGAGATGCTAAATGAAACACATTTAACTGCCAAGAGAGCAATATCTGAACCACAGTAGAATACTGTCAAACGATCTATCATAAAACATAAAAAAATTATGCTCATATATAAAGGCTGTCAGTGGTACTAAAGCTAGGGTCCACACGCTTGGGGACGAGACAGGAACTGGAATTGGGGGTAGCAAAGCAAAATCAGGAATGCTTAACTTCATTTTCAAATGTTTCTTTATGAATGTAAATCCGAGAGTATTGCCCCAATTTAATTTTATTACCACAGGCAAGGTGTGTGAAATAGATGTTAGTGTCAGTGGCATTGAGAAACAGTTGAAATCATTGAATCTGAGCAAAGCTCAAGGGTCAAAGAGAATCTCTTTCAGATTGTATACTGGGTTTGCAGCTCAGTAAGCCTCTCTTTTAACAGTAATGTACCACAGACCTCTCACACAAAAACTGCACATAGTAGTTGTAAGAAAGTACAGATCGTACTTGCCTGTAAGAAGAACACCAGAAGTGATCCACAAAATTACCGTCCACCAACCTTGATATCTTAGAACATTTTATGATATCAGTCATAGATGGGATAACTCGAACAGAATGACCACTTCCCTGTAAATCAGTATGGATTCCGAAAACACTGATCATGTGAAACGCAGCTGGTTCTATTCTCATATGGCATATTGAAAGTGATGGATAAGGACGGTCAGCTACAAGCAGTATTTCTCGACTGCTCAAAAGCGTTTTACTGATTACCACGCTACAGGTTATAGACAAAAGGAGGTTCTTATTAGGTATCAAGTAGAGAGGATGCAGCAAGTTATCTTGGATGAAGAGTCATTGACAATGTAAAAGTAACATGAAGTGTGGCCCAGGAAAGTGTTTTGGCATCCTTGCCGTTCATGTTATATATTGATGAGATTGCAGACGATATTAAAAATAACCCGAGAGTTATATTTATGAACATGTAAAGTAAGATGACAAACTTTGCACCACTTTGAGATCTTATCAAGATCTGAATGACTATTTATGCAGCTTTTTTCAGACTGTGTTTCTTTACAGCTAACTGGAAAAAGTCTGAGGTTACTATTAACATTTTTCACAAGGTCATTAATATACAACATAAAAAGCAAGGATCCCAACACGCTTACCTGGGGCATACCCAAAGTTACTTCTGCATTTGACAATGACTATCCATCCAAGATAACATGCTGCGTCCTCCTTACCAAAAAGTGCTCAGTGCAGTCACAGATTTCACTTGATTCACCAGATGATTGTACTTTAGACAATAAGCACAGACGTGGTACTGAGTCAGTTAAGAAATACAGCATCTGCCTGACTGCATTGACCCAAAGCTTTTATGATATCATGTGAGAAAAATACGAGTTGGATTTCATTTGATTGATGTTTTCGGAGTCCATGCTGGTTAGCATGGAGGAGGTCATTCTGCTCGAGATACCTCATTACGTGTGAGCTCAGAAAATGTTCTAAGATTCAACAATTAATCTATGTGAGGGATATTGGACGGTAGTTTGTGGGTCACTTCTACTACCCTTCTTGCAGATGGGTGTGGCCTATGTTTTTTTTCCAACCACTGGGCACAGTTTTGTGTTCGAGGGACCTATGATAGATTACAGTTACAAAAGGGACTAGCTCAGCCATAAGTTCAGTATAGAATCTGACTGAGATTGCATTGGTTTATCAGCTTTGCTCGATGTTAACGACTTCAGCTGTTTCTCAAAAGCTCTTACACTAATACTTATTACATTCATGTTTTCAGCAGTATGAGGATTAAATTAGGACACTTCTTCTGGGTTTGCCTTTATAAAGGAAAATTTGAAAACAGAGTTAATCATTTCAACTTTTGTTTTGCTAGCCACCGTTTCTGTTTCTGTTTCGTTCACTAGGGAGTGGACACTAACTTCGGTGCGACTAACTGCCTTTATATATGACGAGAATTTCTTTGGGTTTTGTGAAAGATCATTTGACAGTATTCACTGAGGCTTCATGCATTGCTGTCCAGACAACCGACAGAACGAGTTAGCGCAGTGGTTAGTATACTGGACTTGTGCTCAGGAGGACATTGGTTGAAAGCCACATCAAGCCATCCTGATTTTGGTTTTCCATGATTTCCCTAAATCTCTCCAGGCAAACGCTGGGGTAGTTCCTTTAAAAGAGCACAGCTGATTTCCTTCCCCATCCTTCCATAATCCGAGCTTGCACTCCATCTCTAATGACCTTTTTCTCAATGGGTCGTTAAACACTAATCTCCTCTCTCCTCCTCCTTTTCTTAAGAACTGAACGTGTTTCATTTAGAGTGTCTCTATCTATAGTCCTAGGCTTCGTTTTACACCTATTATATAGTAGTGTCTGTTTCTTTATAGTTACTGTATACAACAGAGGGTCCCTCCCATTATGAACTGTTCTGCTGGGTATGTATGTATCCAGCACATGATCAACCTTTTTTTTGTTTCGAGCCAGAGTTCCTCTACACGCTACTGCCATGTGCTGAAGGGTTCAAATTTTTCATTTAGACATGAGACTACTGATATTTTATCTGGTTTACTGAGCATGTATATCGTTCTACTTGTTTTAAAAAAATGGCTCTGAGCACTATGAGACTTAGCATCTACGGTCATCAGTTCCCTATAACTTAGAACTACTCAAACCTAACTAACCTAACGACAACACACAACACCCAGCCATCACGAGGCAGAGAAAATCCCTGACCCCGCCGGGAATCGAACCTGGGAACCCGGGCGCGGGAAGCGAGAACGCTACCGCACAACCACGAGATGCGGGCTCTACTTGTTTTAGATGTGCTTTGAACTTCAGTAATGATTATTACCACAACCACATCAAGGTTACTGATACCAATTTTGACGTGGACAGGCTCAAAGAGATCAGGTCTATTTGTTGCCATCGCGACTAGGGTTCTGGAATATTTATTATAAGTAGGTTTCGGAGAAGGAATTTAGTAATGTTTAACAGGATGTCTTATCTTACCTACCATCAGAAAAACTGTAATTTTCCCAGTTCATTGTTGGATGATTAAAGTCTCCTGGGATGATTACAGTGGGACTGGGGTACTTATTTAGAAGCAAACGGAGCTTTTCTCTAAAGGTTTTGGTTACATCAGAAGATGAGTCCAGTGGGCGTGAGAACGATCGAGTTACCATTTTATATCCACCCCTGACACTGTGTCTTGCCCAAACAATTTGACATATAGTTTCAGTTTATATCTTGATGGGTCTAAGTTTCTTGTCCATTCCAACAAATACGCCATCTTCATTTTCCACTGGCCTATACATTCGATATACACTTAAATTTCTCCCCAAAATCTGACTGCTGTCAGTTTCAGGTTGCTTTCAGCTTTCTGTACCTTTTATTATGAGAGCTTCAGTGATTTTCAGGAACACTTATAACTCTGGCCCTTTGTTGTTAATGCTTCAGCGCTAGGATTTTAATACCCTCTCTCATGAAAGGGTTTATTTCGATCTTACGCTACTGCTTCTGTATTTCCTACACCTATCGTTATCTGTATTGTGTGGAGAGTAGCCTGATCTAAAATATCCTTGTGTGCATCCGACACACAGTCCACCATGTGGGTAGCATGCTATGATATCTGACCCATTTAAGAAGATCTTACAGTTCAAAACCCTACGGCACAAGGGTTACAGAACCTTGGAAATGTTTGGTTCAGTCCTACCATTCGACCCAGAGCCAAGTGGCCACAATGAGTTCTGAGGACAATGCTGTAAAATCTGAGCGTGTTTGAAACACTGTGTGTAAGGCTCGTCTTCTCAATCCTCTTTGCCCGTCGCTGGAATGATTCAAATATGACCTCAGAGCCAGGCAACAGCCATAATTTGTGCTCCACAATCTGCAGTCGGTTGTACCCTTTTCCCTCAGTGGCTGTTGGAGTAGCCTTCAACATACTGAATGAAGTCCCCAAGCGGACACCCTGAGAGCACCTGGTGCCCTTTTCTATCCCTTGCTACCATTTCTCTAAGGGGTATCATCATTCACTATACATTTGAGCTGCTGACTGGTGATAGACCCATACCCTTTTAGGGTTTGCTGCCTCCCGGCACGAGACAAAACAAGTTTCCCCAAAACAAGTGAAGTGAGCGCCACAGGGTAGTTTCAGTTTCAGTGAAAGGTAGCACTTCGAAATTCTTGATTAGAGGAAGTGGTACAACACTTTAAGTCATTCCTGGTCCTTGTCCACAGCATACAGGACGCTTACTTCAACCACTAAAATGCCACTCACAGTCAAGTGTACAAATAATGACAAATCCTACACTTTCTGTAGAGGAGACAGACTCCACAGAAGAGGATAGTACTTGAGGTACCTTTGATACCAGAACCACAGGTACATGTCTCTCTGGAACTTTTACAACACACCGATTCACAGCTGCCAATCGATTAACAGTAGTAAGGACTTTTTTTTCCCTTTATTGTATTTCAATTCCCCACCGGGGCGGGCTGGCAGCAGCATATGCGCTGCTCTTCAGGCAAAAGACATAGAACAAACAATAGAACACATTTAAAATAACAAAGGAGAAAACACAGTGAACAAAGATATAAAAAAGGGGGAACATTATGGAAGACAATAGACAAAAAAGGGGCCACTGTAAAATTGAGACAAAAACCATAAAAAAGTAGTACACACATAAAACCACACATTGGGACAATTAAAAGAACACGAGACACTGTATGACCAGAGCATAAAGGTATCGATGGATGGTGTAGCACATAACAAACACTGACAGTAACTGTAAGTACAAGGCCAGCACACAATTAAAATCACACTTCTCGAGGCACAGGAGAAACAGCACTAAACACAACATTGACGTGGCACACTGACGATGATCAAAACACAGGATCTGCCAGATGCAAGGAGATGAGGGAGACCGGAAGAAGGGAGGGTAAGAGAGGGGGGAGATGGGAGGGGGGGGGGGCACTGAAGAGAAAGCTGGTGACAGAAAATTCGTGGGAAGATTCCGCCACAGCGAAAAATGTCTTTGTTTTAATGATGTCCATCTCAAATCCCATATCATGTCTGTGACACTCTCCCATATTTCGCGATAATACAAAACGTACTGTTCTTCTTTGAACTTTCTAGACGAACTCCATTAATCCTATCTGATAAGGATGCTATGCCATACAATAGTACTCCAAAGAGGATGGACAAGCATAGTGTAAGCAGTCTCTTTAGCAGATATCTTACATTTTTTAAGTGTTCTGCTAATAAAACGCAGTCTTTGGTTTGCTTCCTCACAACATTTTCTATGTGTTTTTTCCAATTTAAGTTGTTTGTAATTGTAATTCCTAGGTATTTAGTTGAAATTATAGCTTTTAGATTTGACTAATTTATTGTGTAACTGAAGTTTAAAGGTTTCCTTTTAGCGTTCATGTGGATGACCTCACGCTTTCCTTTATTTAGGGTCAATCGCCAATTTTCGCGCCATACAGATATATTTTCTAAATCGTTTTGCAATTTATTTTGGTCTTCTGATGATTTTAACGACAGTATCATCTGCAAACAACCTAATATGGCTGCTGAGATTGTCTGATAAATCGCTTATATAGATAAGGAACAGAAGAGGGCCTATAAAACTATCTTGGGAACATCAGAAATCATTTCTGTTTTACTCAATGACTTTATGTCAGTTACTACGATTTTGAACTCTCTGACAGGAAACCACGAATACAGTCACATAACTGGGATGATATCCCATAAGCACGCAATTTCACTACAAGCTGCTTATGTGGTACAGTGTTGAAAGCCTTCTGGAAATCTAGAAATATGGAATCAATTTTAAATCCGTTGTCGATAGCACTCAACAATTTGTGTGTGTGTAGAGATAGTTGTGTTTCATAAGAACGATGTTATCTAAATCTGTGTTGACTATGTATAAATACAACGTTCTTTTCGAGGTAATTCATAATTTTCAAGCACGATATACACTCCTGGAAATTGAAATAAGAACACCATGAATTCATTGTCCCAGGAAGGGGAAACTTTATTGACACATTCCTGGGGTCAGATACATCACATGATCACACTGACAGAACCACAGGCACATACACACAGGCAACAGAGCATGCACAATGTCGGCACTAGTACAGTGTATATCCACCTTTCGCACCAATGCAGGCTGCTATTCTCCCATGGAGACGATCGTAGAGATGCTGGATGTAGTCCTGTGGAACGGCTTGCCATTCCATTTCCACCTGGCGCCTCAGTTGGACCAGCGTTCGTGCTGGACGTGCAGACCGCGTGAGACGACGCTTCATCCAGTCCCAAACATGCTCAATGGGGGACAGATCCGGACATCTTGCTGGCCAGGGTAGTTGACTTATACCTTCTAGAGCACGTTGGGTGGCACGGGATACAAGCGGACGTGCATTGTACTGTTGGAACAGCAAGTTCCCTTGGCGGTCTAGGAATGGTAGAACGATGGGTTCGATGACGGTTTGGATGTACCGTGCACTATTCAGTGTCCCCTCGACGATCACCAGAGGTGTAGGGCCAGTGTAGGAGATCGCTCCCCACACCATGATGCCGGGTGTTGGCCCTGTGTGCCTCGGTCGTATGCAGTCCTGATTGTGGCGCTCACCTGCACGGCGCCAAACACGCATACGACCATCATTGGCACCAAAGCAGAAGCGACTCTCATCGCTGTAGACGACACGTCTCCATTCGTCCCTCCATTCACGAATGTCGCGACACCACTGGAGGCGGGCTGCACGATGTTGGTGCGTGAGCGGAAGACGGCCTAACGGTATGCGGGACCGTAGCCCAGCTTCATGGAGACGGTTGCGAATGGTCCTCGCCGATACCCCAGGAGCAACAGTGTCCCTAATTTGCTGGGAAGTGGCGGTGCGGTCCCCTACGGCACTGCGTAGGATCCTACGGTCTTGGCGTGCATCCGTGCGTCGCTGCGGTCCGGTCCCAGGTCGACGGGCACGTGCACCTTCCGCCGACCACTGGCGACAACATCGATGTACTGTGGAGACCTCACGCCCCACGTGTTGAGCAATTCGGCGGTACATCCACCCGGCCTCCCGCATGCCCACTATACGCCCTCGCTCAAAGTCCGTCAACTGCACATACGGTTCACGTCCACGCTGTCGTGGCATGCTACCAGTGTTAAAGACTGCGATGGAGCTCCGTATGCCACGGCAAACTGGCTGACACTGACGGCGGCGGTGCACAAATGCTGCGCAGCTAGCGCCATTCGACGGCCAACACCGCGGTTCCTGGTGTGTCCGCTGTGCCGTGCGTGTGATCATTGCTTGTACAGCCCTCTCGCAGTGTCCGGAGCAAGAATGGTGGGTCTGACACACCGGTGTCAATGTGTTCTTTTTTCCATTTCCAGGAGTGTATTTTCCAAAATCCTGCTGCGTGTCGACGTTAATTATGTGGGTATAAAAATTAGTGGATTACTCCTACTACCTTTCTTGAATATTGGTGTGACCTGTGCAACTTTCCTGTCTCTGTGTAAGGATCTTTAATCGAGTGAGCGGTTGTATATGATAGTTAAGTAGGGAGTTATTGCATCAGCATACTCTGAAAGGAACGAAACTGGTATACAGTCGGACTGTAAGATTTTCTTTCATGAAGTGGTAGAAGTTGCGTCACTACTATGAGGATATCTACTCTACTTAGGATATCTACTCTAGTTAGTCATATTGATAGCTATTCTTGATTCGAATTCTGGACTGTCTCCCTCGTCCTCTGTGGTGAAAGAATTTCAGAAGACTGTGTTTAGTAAATCTGCTTTGGCAGCACCGTCGTCTATAGTATTTCCATCGCTATTGCGCAGAGAAGGCAGTGTTTGTGTCTTGCCGCTAGCAATTTAGCATATTTTACATACGACCAGAATATCTTTGGATTTTGTGCCAGGTTCCCAGACAGACTTTCATTGTGCAAACTATTATTAATATCTCACAATGAAGCCTGTGCTAAATTTCGATCTTGTGTAAAATATCGTCAGTCTTCGAGATTTTGCGTTCATTTGGCATGCTTTTTTTGTTGTTTCTGCGAGTGCTCTGAGCCACTTTGTGTACTATGGGGAATCAGTTCCATCGTTTCTTAATTTCACTCGTACAAATTTCTCAATTGCTGTCGATACTATTTCTTTGAATTCAAGCCACATCAGGTCTACATTGATGATATTAATTTGGAAATAGTGGAGATTGTCACTCAGGAAGGCATCAAACGAATTTTTACCTGCTTTTTTGAATAGGTATATTTTTTCGTTTATTTTTGAAGGTTTTAGGGATTACAATATTCAGTCTTGTTACGCAAACCTGTGTTCACTAACCCCTGTATCCGATTTGATGCTTGTTATTAACTCGGGCTTATTTGTTGCGAAGAGGTAGTGTTTTCATAACCGTTTACTATTCACATGGGCTTATGAATTGACTACTCAAAACAATTTTCAGAGAATGCTTTTCGAAAAATTTCGGATGATTTTTTTATGCTTACCTTCATATTTAAACATATATATCTGCAAACATATGGGGAGGGCGGGGGGGGGGAGGTGTTTGAAAATAAACTCAAATTTTGTTTAAACATTTCAGCAATTTTATCAGTTTGGAGGTCACTAAAAAGATCCAATTGTTATTTTATTCTGGTTGCCATGAATGATCCCTGCCCATACTAACCCTCAGGAATGATCTACTTCAATTTCGCTATGAGATAAAACTATTATACTTCTAACAGCAATCAACGCACTACCAACGACTTTGTTTATCCTGTCCTTTCGGAATCTAGAAGGAGAGGTGTTGAGGGAGATATGAGTATTGCACAGCAACGAAAATGATCTACTTCAATTTCGATATAAGATAAAACTATTATACTTCTAACAGCAATGAACGAGCTACCAACAACTTTGTTTATCCTGTTCTTTTGGGATCTCCAAGGAGAGGTGTTGAGGGAGATATGAGTATTGCACAGCAACGAAACTTAACCTTAAACAAACCAATTTTTCACGGGATGTCATGGGAGCTTGTAACACTTTGCGTTTGTTTTAGTAATTCTGGGTGCAAAATGAAAAAAAAAAACGAATGCTTCGACTATTTAAAACATAAAATGGAGGCACTATTTTTTTTGTGTTTTCTTCAGCATCTGTCATCCTTCAGTGATGTAAAGCTATCTCTGCAAGCTGAAAAAGATGTGAGTCCAAGAAATGTCATTGTCATACAAATGTGGACTTAAATATGTACGTATATAAGCTACCAAGCTGCGTGAGTGCATTTTGCGCAAAAAGAAAGCTGAAAATCACCTTGTGAATATCACAATTCCTGCGGAAACATAGATGAAGACAGCCATGAGAATTGAGATCACATGACTTGAATTGATTTGAAGTTCCGTGACGTGATATACAGTGTGAATAAACCTTGTCATGACGGTGTCGTGACGGCCAGTGTGAATTGGCCTTTAAGCTTGCTCATTATATCTTAATCTGTTGAGCTAAAAAATTACTACAATTCTATAGGAATTGAAAGAAATACACTAAACAAGATTTATGTTAAGGCAAGAAAGAACTTGTGGTAAATATATTAGTTTCCTAAAACTCTATAGTTGTTAGCAAAGTCGAAAATGGAGTTAAATTCGATAAATGTAGATAATATGCACTCCCCTTTAAGGAAAAACTATACGTAATACTGTTTTTAGTTCCAGTATCTGCTGTAGTAACTAAATCACAAACGCCGATTTACTACAAATGAAATTACACACAGGACAATGGTAACTTCCGAAAATACAATGAAGTTCAGGGTGATGTATTCCATGGTAGTAACTGTGAATCACAAATGCTGATTTGCTGTTGAATAAGTTATCTGCACTCGTACCGGTAAGTTACGAAAATATAGTTTTGTAACTGACAGAAAATTCTCAAAAATAACCTATGTATTGCCCCAGATCACGTAAGATCTGGGATAATATATAGGTGTTACGTAATTATGATGAAACTGGAGAACGGTTGTTTTGAACAAGGACAGGCCTACCGTTCTCAATATTTTTAAAAGAGCACAAGTAAGTTCCAGCCTAAAATTGACAGTAACAGTACGAGTTTATCGCGATACACGCGAATGTTAGAAATTTTCACAATATATCACAATACGAACAGGTACTGATACAATCAATGAGCCTGCATAGGCTGTCCCACACAAAGCAAATTTTCGAAGTTGGCTTTTTTTTCTTAGCTGTTTCTATGTCACCTTCTACAATGGCATGCTGAAGAACTCTGCAGCATGGAAGGACATCATCTATAGGCCAGTGACTGTTATAAGTTTTTATTACGCTATTGTAATTTCGGCCTTAGGCCTTTATCAAGTGCTGCTGAAAAATACAGAATGTTTAAGAAAATTGTTTTACAGATTCATTATGTAGCTCGACGTTACGCCGATTATACAAGACATTTTTACTATGTAGCCATGTTACTTAAATATTATGGCCTTAAGCCATGTTAACGTAATGTAAGCTGACACATTTGTGTGTCTTTTTCTTTCTTTATTTACTGTAATTCAATTCTCCATCGGGGCAGACTGGCAGCACCATGTGCACTGCTCTTCATCCGAAACACATAAAAAATATAATAGAAGAAATTTAAAAAAGACATAAAGGAGAAAACATGGTGTACATAGATATAAAAAGGGGGTGAACATTATGGAAGACAATAGACAAAAAGGGGCGACTGTAAAATGGAGATAAAAACCGCAAAAACGTAGCGCACACAAAAAGAAAGAAAACCACACACTGGGACAATTAAAAGAACACAAGGCAATTTATGATCGGAGTACAAAAGTATCGACAGACGGTGTAGAACATAACAATCACTGACAAGCACACTATGTACAAGTCCAGCAGACAATTAAAATCACACCTCTCGATGCACAGGAGAACAGCACCAAACACAACACTGACGTAGAACACTGATGATGAGCAAATCAGAGGATCTGTCAGCTGGAAGGAGATGAGGGAGAAGGGAGGGAGGGGAAAAGAGGGGGAGACGGGCGAGGGGTGCGCCAAAGAGGGTCAGGGAGGGAAGGATGTGGGAGGGAAAGAGGCGAGGATGGGGTGCAAGGACTTGGGAGAGGGGGTGAAGAAGTAAAATCCGCTCTGGGAGAAGGAGGGAGAGGAATTTAAAATATAAAAACACTGTGGTGACGATGTGGATGAAGACACACAAAAGCTGGCCTACGTAACTGAGTGGTTCTAGGCGCTTCAGTGTGGAACCGCGCGACCGCTACGATCGCAGGTTCGAATCCTGCCTGGGGCATGGATGTGTGTGATGTCCTTAGGTTAGTTAGGTTTAAGTAGTTCTAAGTTCTAGGGGAGTTATGACCTCAGATGTAGAGTCCCATAGTGCTCAGAGCCATTTGAACCATTCTTTTGAAGACACACAAAAACAGAACTAACGACAGAGGACCTATGAAGGGGAAAAAGGGGTGTGGAAAGGAGAAAAAGGGGAACCGATGGACATAGAAAAGGGAGGCTGGGCGGATGCTGGAGGGAGTGAAGAAGGCAGTAGAGGGGAGAGCAAAAAGGACTCAGGGGAGAGAAGGGAGGCAGAGAGAGGCTAGGAGGGGAAAACAGGATGGAAGGGGGGGAAGAGGGAGCCCAGGGAAGGCACAGAGGAAAGGAGGGGGAGATGAGGATCAGAGTTGATATGAGGGATAAATGGAGGGGGAGAGGGTATCATACAGGAGGGGGAGTAGTCGGAAGCCACCTTGGGAAAGGAGATGAAGGTTTTAGAGATGGAGGGTAGGAGGGACACAACAGTGAAGGCGCAGCACAGGGCGGGGGTTGGGCAGGATTGGAGCAACCAGGGGATGAGGGGATCAAGGCAGCAGGAGGTGTAGAGTATGTGGATGTGTTCGAGGAATAGGAGCAGATGGGGGAAAGGAATCAGGTTGTAGAGGATCCACGAGGGGGACAGGAGGCATATATGGAAGGCTAGGCAGAATGCATGGTGCTCGAAGATCTAGAGGGAATTACAGAATTTGGGGGTGCAGATATCCAGGCAGGACTGGCATAACAGAGGATGGGATAGTTTAAGGATTTGTAGGTGTGGTGGATGGTAGAGGGTTCAACCTCCATGTCTGGCCAGAAGGGAATTTGATTGGATAGAGCAGAGATGAGGGATCCAGGTGAGGTGGCGGTCAATGGTGAGGCCAAGGTAGGTGAGGGTGGGGCAGAGGCAGACGGGATGGGTGCAGATGGTAAGGGAGAAATCAAGGAGCGAGTGGTACGATCTATGATGATTGCCTGGGTCTTGGAAGGACTGATTTTCAGGAGCCACTGGCTACACCATGAGGCAAAAAGGTCAAGGTGATTCTGGAGAAGGCGTTGGGACTGTTGGAGGGTAGGAACGAGGGCAAGGAATGCTGTGCCAAAAACATACTGCAGGGGGTATACTGGAGAGGGGGGTGGGGCATACCTGCTGTGTACAGGAGGTAGAGGAGAGGGGAGAGGACAGAGCCCTGGGGCACACCTGCAGCGGGGGTAGAAGTTGCAGGGATTGGCGTTATGGATGGTAACATAGGAGGGACGGCAGGAGAGGAAGGAGGCAATCAGATGGACGTAGTTGACAGGACGGGCATAGGTCTGGAGTTTCAACATGAGACTGGGGTGCCAGACCCAGTCTTAGGCCTTTTTGAGGTCGAGGAAGACAAAAAAAGCAGAGTGACGGGGTTTAAGCTGGAGGGAGAGGAGATGAGTGAGGTAGGAGTTGGTCATTGGCAGAGAAGGAAGGCCGAAAGCCACATTGGTGTTGGGGAGGAGGTGGTTTCGGTGCAGGTGGTGATGGATGCGCTGGGTAAGGATGGATTCCAAGAGCTTGCTAAACACTGAGGTGAGACATATAGGGTGCAGGAAGAGGCATGAGATTGGGGCTTGTTGGGTTTAGAGAACATCAAGATATGGGAGGTTTTTCACAGGTCGGGGTAGAAGCTGGTGGCAAGGATTACGTTGTATTGGGTGGCAAGGACTGCCAAGAAGGAGGGAGGACAGTGTTTGAGGTGGTGGTAGGTAACCCAGTCGTGGCTGGGAGCAGTGTTGCGTTTAGTGCGGAGTGTGAGGCTGATGTCCTGTGTAGTGATGGGAGTGTTAAGTTCAGATGGTGGTGTGTGGCCCAAGTACTGGAAACTAGGAGCAAGGGGAGGAAGAGAGGTATTTGTACGATTGATGATGTCAGGGAAGAGGGAATAATCAAATTGGGAATCATCTGGGATGGAAAGAACAGTGGATAGGTAGAGACAAAGTAGTTGGCCTTACTGAGGTTGTCAGGAAACAGATGGTCATCAAGGAGGTGAGGGTACTGAGGGATGGGGCGGTTCCCAGTGAGGCAGTAGAAAACAGACCAATACTTGGAAGAGTTTATTGGGAGCGTGGTGTTGAGTTGTGTACATGTCTGTCGCTAAGCGCAGCGTTTCTTTGCAGTAAGCAGGTTGCGGATCTGTCATTGTAATTGCCGATGGCAGGTGAGTGTGTCCCGGTCACGAGTGCGGAGATAAGAGCGGTAGAGGTGGTGGGATTCAGGAAAGGTGAAGGAAAGCCTGTGGGGGCAGGGCTGGGCGGTGAGGGTGGATGGCTTTGGTAGGGATACGGGTGGTGACGGCGTCATACAAGATCTGGTGCAGGAAGGCAGCAGTGTGGGAGATATCATCAGGAGATTGGAGTATAACGTTGCAGCCTTTGACCTGGGTGTGACGGGAGTCCCAGTAGGCACCCAGGTTGGCATGGGAGTAATCATGGACAAGTTTACGAGGGATGTCTGGGTGAGAAGTGGAGCGGGCATGGTGACCATTAGAGATAGTGAGGAGAATGGGAGTATGGTCATTGGCAAAGAGGTCAAGGACATCTGTGGTGATGTGGCCAAGGAGGTTGGGAGAGGCAAGGATCACATTGGGAGTGGTGTTGGATTTGGATAGGGTGTGCTGAGGGAGGGGAACCAGGTCTCCCTGAAGGGTGGTGATAAACCGATGCCACTGCTGGAGGTCAGCAGGAGCACAGCTGTGGATATTGAGGTCGGCAACAATCACGTAGGCATAGAAGGTGCGGTCAATGTGGGAAATCGTATAGGATGGGGGTTTGAGGTCAGACATAAATGGTGGCACAGGTGACAGTAAGGGTGGGGAAGAAGAGACTGAGGGTTAGATGCTTGGCGGGATTGCTGAGGAGAGGTGGGAGCCTAATAGGGAGTGCTTGAGGTGGCCTATAGCAACCACGCCAAGCGCCAGAGGGTACGGGTTATAGGTGTGGTGAAGGATGTAAGCAGCTGTGGAGATGGAGATACGGGGTTGAAGGGAAGTTTCATTTAGGATGAAGGCATCCACGCAGTCCTGATGGAGGTTGTGGAAGAAGAGGAGTTTGTGGGTGGGCAAGGACCAGATATTATGGTACAGGATACTGTAGTGTTGTCATGCCATGAGGGTGGTGAGGGGTTGAAGGTGAAATGGGCCTGGTTGTGGGAGCAAATGGCATAGGTGATAGGATGGGAGATAGAATGGGCAGCAAGGGTGATTTGGGAAAGGGTGTGGGAGTAGTGGAAGGGGTGGATGTTTTGGAGCACAATGGTTATGAAATGGATGACGTCCTCTGCAGGGGTCAGCGGAGCAAGTAGTCGGGGTGGAGGGGGCATTAACAGGATGGGCAGGGACCGTGAGCTCAGGGGTGACTGAAGGAGGTTTTGCTTTACACTTCGAGGAGTAGGTAGGATGGGGTTCGTTACAGGTGTTGCAGGAGGGGGAGAGGTGAGGTTAGGGCAATTCTTTAAGAAATGTGAAGCTTTCCAGTGGGGACAGGTAGGGAGGTTCTTGTAGATGGAGGTAACATGGTCATTGTACTTGAGGCAGTATTGGCAGTGGTAGGATTGGACTGGGGAATGGGAGGGGTCCACTTTGTGACAGTGATTGTATATGAGGGCTCCATCTGTAAGGAGGCAGTCAATGTAGGAGGAGGATTCGTTGAACATTCACATCAGATAAGTCAGCCCGCATCATTAAAGATGCGACAGGCTGAGTGGATTTCAGTGCTGGGCTGGGAGTTGAGTTCCGTCAACACCTCAGCCTCTGTGGCCACGGGGCTAAGCTTCGTGATCATGACAGTGAAGACTGGCGGATGTCGAGGGGGGGGGGGTGTTGAGGCTGATGGGGAGAGGACAGGGTGTGGTAAGGGGTGACGGTGTCTCGTTGGCCAAATTGGATGCGTGGGATTCGGGAGAGGAAATCGGCGTGGAAGGAAGCATTGGGGAATTTAATGAGGACCGAGTCCTTGCAAGGAATAAGGAGGGAGATGGGGCCATGGGTGAAGTGTTTATGGATGGCCAGGGTGAGGGTGTGGGCATCAAGGAAATGAGGGTCAGGATTGGAGAGGACAAAGGTGTGGGTGGCTGGTGTGGCAGGGGTGAGGTTTGGGGTCGTGTCCATGGGGGTAGGTGGGTTACGGGGATCATGCGTTTTCTTTGTATAGATTGCGGGGGAAGGACCAACATTGGGGCGTTTGTAAGGTTTCGTGGACAGGACAGAGTGGAGAGGGGGCTGGAGGATGGGTTGCAGAGGGAGATGAAGGGGGGCAGTTCCCACCATGAGGATGGATAATGCAGAAGGAGGGGGCGTGGGTGGCACAGAGACCGTGGAGTGGCGAGCCGAAATCCATGCTGGCTTGGAGCCTGTCGGAGGTGGTGCAGGGAGCGGTGGGAAGCCTGCAGATGACGATGGTGCAACAGCGACAGGGGAGGGAGAGTTTGGGAGTAGTTTGTACAGGATTAAAGTAATATGAAAAACAATACAGTATGTCTTCTCTATGTCAATCATATAAAACGGCTACCAGCATCGAAGAGTAAAATAGTAGGTCATAAACAAGTGTACAGTAACCAAGCTGACAGAGGCAGTGAGATGTCATGCAGTACCTCATGAGCTATCAAATCAGTAGCCCGCTCCCTTGGAACCACCTTCACTCAAATCCAACACAGCTGGCGTAACATTTTGTCAGCTTTACATGCATTTTCAGTACATAAATTGTTCCTCGCCATAGCAAAAGAAAGTAATATGAAAATACAATATACAGTAGTACGTCTTCTCTATGTCAATTAGTGAATCCCAGCTACAACAAGTCTGCATCGTATGTTTAGCTTAGTCAAAATCGCGAAAACATACAGCACTAAAAAAGTACGTTTTGCAGCTAACAACACAAGTGTTATATCACCTGTCACAACTTTCTACATGGAAGCCCAAGGAAACTTGACAATGCCATGGTGTGACGTGACGGCCAATGTGAATACCGCCAATTGAATTGCACTGTAGTTTGCAGTTGTTTTGACGGGACGTGAGGCGTGTGAAGTAACGTGACGGTCTACATTCAAATGTGGAATTCGCATCTAATCGTGACCACCGGCGGACGTTATCAGACATTAACTGACATGTTGTTTTGTGGTGTGGTAGTGGCATGTCTTCCTTGAAGTGTTTTGATCTCATTTAGGCGGGGGATTCTAGTTGGAATTACGGTTATGTTGATTTCTAGTTGTATTATCATTTAGGTGGTGCCTTGGAGACCAGTATCCATCCTAGGTACGGAAAACGTCCGTGGTACTGTACCTTCCACAAAAAATGTTACTAAAAAGAAAATATCGTTTGTATTAAAATAGTTGTACCAAGCAAGTAATATTGCATTGTCAGTCAGCATTTAGAAAAAATTTCTAGCTACGAATTTTTCCAGGAATTGTTGTGAAATACAATGTATATTTAAGTTCTAGCAGACAAACTTCTTTGCATTGCCATTCAATATTGTTACAAAACTACGTACGAACGTTGGCAAGTGTTCTATACATTGTGCATTCACGCTGGCGGTTTAAGAATATACACTGTACTGATATGTATCATCGACTTTATGTATAACAGTGTAGTTTAAAATTGGAAATAAGACCTAGGAAAAGTAATTAAGTTTAGAAATTTCAAGTGTGTTAAGATGTATTGAACATGGACCCAAGATTACGCTATAGGTCATTGCGTTCCCACAACCTTCGTTTTATATGTACATTCATTGCCTTCGTCATCTTACAATCAAATTGTCGCCTACCCGCTTAATATCATAGACCATGGCATAATCTTGACATCAGTCTGTTGTCACAACCAACATTTTGATGGGGGGTCTGTTGTCGCACTCAGATGTGACCGATGACCTCGCTGTCTGGTCTCCTTCCCCAAAAACAACCCAAAGTTACAGGTCTGGAAAGTTTGGAATTTGTGCTAAATTTACATGCGCGTCTGTCACAACATAAATGGCTGTAGTTCCGGTTAGAATTCAGTTACAGCAATGAAAATGGTACCATTGTAAAGCTATATTGATACAGCACTATCAGGTTTCTGAGAATTTTCGTACTAACGGTCATTGACCTTTGACCTTGAATATTGCAAAACACCCCATCTTCAATTTTTTTGAAAAAAATTTAATTGCTCCAGTATGTTACTATAAATATTATAAATATCAAGATGACACACTAAAGACATCATGCACAAAAAAATATTTTGTCAACTTAAGTACACCATCAACATGCAGTAAGCAGCTATGTATCCAGTTTGTTCTATAACACCAGCCAATAGCAGTTACTTTATTCTGACCAGTGTCTGTGAACAGCCAATAAGAGACTTTGTTTTCAACCAAGCAACATTGAGCTGTTTTAGTGAACAGTCAATCAGAGAGACGCTTATCTCAACTAGTCACCATTAATCCACTGATCACTGTATATTATGAAAATTTTGGTTTGCATGTTTTATGGCTGTGGCTTGATTAACAAAGTGCAATGTAAATGTGTCGTAAAGTAATGTTTAGTAACAAATGGATTTCAAGTCAAAATCATATTGTTGCAATCAGTTTAGGGAAGGAGGTCATGCAAGAGTGCAGAAGAATTTAAAGAATGTTCAGGAGTGGATGATTAACAAATATCCCAATGTATTGTTAGTGAAGATGAAGTAGCATCAGACCTGGCACTCAATGCTTTAAAAGACAGCCTTCAGTATTTAGGTGAATCTTCTGTGAAGAAAAAGGCTTGAGAGTGAGAAAAAGTACCCAAAGCAAAAACAGAAAAGAATATCCTCTGTGTTAGAGCATACTTATGTGGCACAACCAGAAAAAGGAGAGTTGAAATGGAGAATGTGAAATTATCATCCAGCTGAAAGATAAGTTTCACAATTCAGACCGTATGTGTGACAAATCACAAGTTCTAACTGTACATCCAAAGAGTTGGAGTATAAGGAAAACTACGAACGAATTTTCTGCTTCAGATTACATGTTACGGACAGCAAAACAGTTAGTAGCATAACACGGTATATTAGTGACACCAAATTCAAAGTCAGGTAAGACATTATGTGAGAAAACCGTTCAGTGTGTGCATGATTTTTACTGTGATCATGACATGAGCTGTATGATTCCAGGAAGAAAAGACTTTGTGTCTGTGAAAGAAAATGGAATTACAGTACATAAATAAAAGCAGCTGGTGTTGCACAACCTTAAGGAACTGTATGCATATTTCAAAGATAAATACCTATATATAAATATTGGATTCTCCAAATTTTGTGAGTTGTGACCAACACACTATGTTCTTGCCAATACCAGTGGAACCCATGCTGTTTGTGTGTCTTGCACCATAATTTCAAGTTAATGGCTGAAGGTTGTGAACTTAAAGCACTAATAAAGAGTGAAGAATACACATTGCCATCATACAAGCACTGTGTAGCATTTGTTACATGTAATCCTGCATTAGAAGCATGTTTCTTAGGTTCATGTCCCTGTTGTCCAGGCGTGACAAGACTGATTATGGCGGTCTGTTTGATAAGAACTGCATTGACGAAATTGCATATAAGTGTTGGTTAACTACAGGCAGGGTAGTTTTAGAGGCTATAACAAAGTCAACAGATGATTTCATTGAGGAGTTTGCATCGATGTTACAGCAGCTCCTACCACACACATTTATCTCCAAGCAGGAGTCACATTTCTGTAGAATCACTAAAGATGACTCTCTCTCTCTCTCTCTCTCTCTCTCTCTCTCTCTCTCTCTCTCTCTTTTTCAGAAGATTATTCCTTCACCATTCAGAATGAGGTACAAGGATTCCACTGGAATAATTCACAGGCAGGTCATTCCATGTCAGTTCAACCAGGGGCTCCAGCTCATAGTCTCATATTTGACTGAAATTCAGTACACTAATTCTACTATGTGTGGAACACTCGTATACAAAGTATTAGTTTCCCCTGCCAATTAGTTCCAGAATTATGAGTTGTGAAAGGAGGTGGTGTGACGCAGAAATTGCAACCCACATCTGGCGATCTATCTTCAGACCCAACTACAGGTCTTAATAACTTTGGAACTATTCTACACAGTTCAGTGAAATTTTTACAACCCAGTAACATCCACTTAGAGAACACACTCCATGAATCAAAACACCAACAACATATTTCTGAGGAAAAATAAAAATTTCAAAATGTGATTTAAAAAATGCAATACATTAAAAGGTACAAATTGCCCTCTATGCCAAATATAATTCACTCACAAAGGGTATAAATTTTTTTGTGGTAATCTTAATGTGGCCTAAACACGCACAGAACTCATCATGCCCATATCGGCCACAAAAACTGAGTTACATGCACACGAAAATACAAAAATTTGAAAAATTACCTGAAAAACATGGATTTTTGAAGTATGGTAGCACAAAACGGACAAGTGGTATCCAAGCCAAATTTCACACGCTGCGTAAGTAGACCATAATGATATGTTGCTGTGGTCTTCAGTCCTGAGACTGGTTTAATGCAGCTCTCCATCCTACTTTATGCTGTGCAATCTTCTTCATCTCCCAGTACCTACTGCAGCATACGTCCTTTTGAATCTTCTTAGTGTATTCATCTCTTGGTCTCCTACGATTTTTACCCTCCACACTGCCCTCAAATACTAAATTGGTGATCCCTTGATGTCCCAGAACATGCGCTACCAACTGATCCCTTCATCTAGTCAAGTTGTGCCACAAGCTCCTCTTCTCCCCAATTCTATTCAATGCCAGCTCATTAGTTACGTGATCTACTCATCTAATCTCCAGCATTCTTCTGTACCATCACATTTTGAAAGCCTCTATTCTCTTCTTATTCAAACTATTTATTGTCCACGTTTCACTTCCATACATGGCTACACTCCATACAAATACTTTAAGAATTTCCATTGCCAGTCTACATTTTATATCCTTTCTACTTCAACCATCATCAGTTATTTTGCTCCCCAAATAGCAAAACTCCTTTACTACTTTAAGTGTCTCATTTCCTAATCTAATTTCCTCAGCATCACCCGACTTAATTTGATGACATTCCATTATCCTCATTTTGCTTTTGTTGATGTTCATCTTATACCCCCCTTTCAAGACACTGTCCATTCCGTTCAACTGCTCTTCCAAGTCCTTTGCTGTCTCTGACAGAATTACAATGTCATCAGTAAAACTCCAAGTTTTTATTTCTTCTCCATGGATTTTAATACCTACTCTGAATATTTCTTTTGTTTCCTTTGCTGCTTGCTCAATATACAGACTGAATAACATTGGGGAGAGGCTACAACCCTGTCTCACTCCCTTCCCAACTACTGCTTCCCTTCCATGCCCCTCGACTCTTATAACTGCCATCTGATTTCTGTACAAATTGTAAATAGCCTTTCGCTCCCTGTATTTTACCCCTGCCACCTTCAGAATTTGAGAAAGAGTATCCCAGTCAACATTGTCAAAAGCTTTCTCTAAGTCTACAAATGCTAGAAACATTGGTTTGCCTTTCCTTAATCTTTCTTCTAAGATAAGTCATAGGGTCAGTATTGCCTCACGTGTTCCAACATTTCTATGGAATCCAAACTGATCTTCCCCGAGATCGGCTTCTGTCAGTTTTTTCATTAGTCTGTAAAGAATTCGCATTAGTGTTTTGCAGCTGTGACTTATTAAACTGATAGTTCTGTTATTTTCACATGTCAACACCTGCTTTCTTTGGGATTGGAATTATTATATTCTTCTTGAAGTCTGAGGGTATTTCGCCTGTCACATACATCTTGCTCACCAGATGGTAGAGTTTTGTCAGGACTGGTTCTCCCAAGGCTGTCAGTAGTTCTAATGGAATATTGTCTACCCCGGGGGCCTTGTTTCGACTCAGGGCATTCAGTGCTCTGTCAAACTCTTCACGCCATATCATAGCTCCCATTTCATCTTCATCTACATCTTCATCCATTTCCAAAATATTGTCCTCAAGTACTTCACCCTTGTATAGACCCTCTATAGACTCCTTCCACATTTCTGGTTTTCCTTCTTTGCTTAGAATTGGGTTTCCACCAAAGCTCCTGATATTCATGCAAATGGTTCTCTTTTCTCCAAAGGTGTCTTCAATTTTCTGGTAGGCAGTATCTATCTTATCCCTAGTGAGATAAGCCTCTACATCCTTACATTTGTCCTCTAGCCATCCCTGCTTAGCCATTTTGCACTTCCTGTTAATATTACTTTTGAGACGTTTGTATTCCTTTTTACCTGCTTCATTTACTACATTTTTATATTTTCTCCTTTCATCAATGAAATTCAATATTTCTTTTGTTACCCAAGGGCTTCTACTAGCCCATGTCTTTTTACCTATTTGATCCTCTGCTGCCTTCACTATTTCATCCCTCAAAGCTACCCATTCTTCTTCTGCTGTATTTCTTTCCCCCACTCCTGTCAATTGTTCCCTTATTCTCTCCTTGAAACTCTGTACAGTCTCTGGTTTAGTCAGTTTATCCAGGTTCCATCTCCTTAAATTCCCACCTTTTTGCAGCTTCTTCAGTTTTAATCTACAGTTCATGACCAATAGATTGTGGTCAGAGTCCACATCTGCCCCTGGAAATGTCTTACAATTTAAAACCTGGTTCATAAATCTCTGTATTACCATTATGTAGTCTATCTGTTAACCTTTTAGTATCTCCAGGGTTCTTCCACGTATACAACCTTCTTTCATGATTTTTGAACCAAGTGTTAAGTTATGTTTAAGTAATGATCTGCACGAAATTCTACCAGGCGGCTTCCTCTTTCATTTCTCAGCCCCAATCCATATTCACCTACTATGTTTCCTTCTCTCCCTTTTCCTACACTCGAATTCCAGTCACCCATGACTATTAAATTTTCGTCTCCCTTCACTACATGAATAATTTCTTTTATATCATCATACATTTTATCAATTTCTTTGTCATCTGCAGAAACTAGTTTGCATATAAACTTGTACTGCTGTAGTAGGTGTGGGCTTCATATCTATCTTGGCCACAATAATGCGTTCACTATGCTGTTTGCAGTAGCTTACCCGCATTCCTATTTTCCTATTCATTATTAAACCTACTCCTATTTGATTTTGTGTTTATAACCCTGTAGTCACCTGACCAAAAGTCTTGTTCCTGCTGCCACCGAACTTCACTAATTCCCACTATATCTAACTTTAACCTATCCATTTCCCTTTTTAAATTTTCTAACCTACTTGCCCGATTAAGGGATCTGACATTCCACACTCTGATCCATAGAACGCCAGTTTTCTTTCTCCTGATAACGACGTCCTCCTGAGTAGTCCCCTCCCGGAGATCTGAATGGGGGACTATTTTACCTCTGGGATATTTTACCCAAGAGGACGCCATCACTATTAACCATACAGTAAAACTGCATGCCCTCGGGAAAAATTACAGCTGTAGTTTCCCCTTGCTTTCAACTGTTCGCAGTACCATCGAGGCTGTTTTGGTTCGTGTTACAAGGCGAGATCAATCAATCATCCAGACTGTTGCCCCTGCAGCTACTGAAAAGGTTGCTGCCCCTTTTCAGGAATCACACTTTTGTCTGGCCTCTCAACAGACACCCCTCCGTTGTGGTTGCACCTACAGTATGGCTATGTGTATTGTGAAGGCATGCAAGCCTCCCCACCAATGGCAAGGTCCATGGTTCATGGGGGGAGCATAATGATATATATATCTCAAAATTTCAGCATGTTATTGCAAGACATTTGTGTACAATGGAAGTTGACTGATGTATTTGGTGATGTGGCCATTGTTCCACAACACAATTTTGTAAAAACATATTGTAAACTGTTCTGCCTCTTCTTATCCTCTCCCACAACTGTTTAATCACTAAGCAACAACATATAGACAGATTAACACAACCTATCATTAGTATTTACTGCGCCTTAACTGCTAAAAACCAGTCGATTGTGCTTCGAACAGAAGTTCTCACACACTTTAGCTACTGTACTCTGTACATTGAGTGGCAAATTGTACTGTCTTCCTGACACTGTGGTAGGAACTGGAACTGTCATAAGAATATGTTCAAAAGGTATCCAATACCTGTCTGCCAAACATGGCCAATGAAATGATCTTGCTGGTCCTGCTGGTGCCATGAAGTTCACAATTACAGCACCTTCTGCTTCACAGCACTGTGCAAAACATCCTAAGTACCATTTGTCATCATAAACAGCAATAACATAGCAAACTGGTTGTATGTTGCTGCTTTTGCTTCTGAATCCTGAGTCAGACACACTGTGAAGACACATGTTGCACACGAACCTATAGTTATAACTAGACAATCTGCTCATCTGCACATTGTCAGAGTCCGCTGGAGAGAAGTGGTGATGGCTCCTTGTGCCTGCAACAGTTTTAACGTGTTCTAGTCTGCTTTTTAGCAACTCTTCAACTGATTTCACCTCATCTTTCAAAACATAGAATGATTGTATGCCAGAGATATTTTCTGTACCCATGAAAATAATTGAAGAGATGTTAGAATGTGACCTTCTGTAGGGTGCTGCAGACTAGCTCGTGATGCCATGTGCTTAATGGTAGCACCAATACCATCACATACATTTTTACCATGACTTGTTGCCAAAAAATTCCATTCTGCGTGACTCTGAAAATCATGGTAATGCATGCATAAATTTTTGAGATTTTTACAGATTTTGTACCGACTAGCTGCTCCATCACTGAAGTATTTCGGAAAATGTATGTGAGACAGCTTGTTTTTCACATATGCCACGACATTGTGAATGTGGGCATAAACTGCAATGGCATCATGAATTAAACAGTCACTAAAAACGCACAGGTTCATGACACACTTCACCTGATTCACCTCTATAGTAAATTGCAAATGGCTGGAGAGTTGCTTGACTGTTGTCCCAATGATATCCTTGTATGGCATCTTGAACTATAAATTCATAATTTTCAGAAAAGTAGTATTACTATAATATTATCTTGTTTCAAATTATCCTTATAAAACTGGAGATAAGCCAATTGTGCTGTTGCTGTGAAGCTGTGTGTGGTCAGTTTGTCCGTTTTTTGACAACACATTTCAACAAAATCTTCCACTGTACTTTGCTTTGTTTCAAGACTTGTGCGATCCATGTGTGTCCATTGTTTATAAGAAACAAGCTCGTCGTCATCCATAAGGAGTTCACCATACAGTTTGTCATTCATGTGTTCTGCAAGAATTGCCTTACCATGACACTTTTCACACCTGTGTATCATGCACTGGTAAGAACTGATGTAACGCACTAAGATCTTCATTGCACCTTTCTAATCCATACCAGAATCCTTTATAGCAGCAAACATCAGCGTAGCATTTTGATGGGTCTCACATACACAAACATTGTGTGTGCCCCTTGCACGTACAGGCACAACCCATTTTGGCAGAAGATTAAAAAAAGATGATAAACCTACTTTGGTATTGGGATACTTTTTCTTGAATTCTACATATAGTTCTGATATGTTGCATAGCAACAGTTTTTTTTTTTTTTTGCATCTGTACACGTACATTTCCCATTTTCAGTGTTACATAGTCTTTTTTTCCAGGTGTTGTTCGGCTGTAGTCATTATTTTCATAAAACTTTGACACTAGCACCTTTATTTCTGAACTCAGTTGCTTACCCTGAGCCTGCTGGAAGCACTCCTTGGGTTGCTTTATTTTCGTAGCTTGCTTTACCATATATGTAGAAACATTGAATTACTTTGCAGTGTAGTCAGTAGACCAGCTGGAAGGTGCAAGGGTAAGAATAGCTACTTTTTTCTGGCGTGTGGATATGGCACATTTTTCTTTCAAATCGTGCACAATTTTGTCCAAATCAGAGCATTTCTGGCATGATTTCTGTTCCTTTGGGGCAGATAGTTTTTCCTCTTCCACCATCAGTGTGTCAGCTATTTTGTGTTTTAATTCCATTTCAGCTTCTTGTAGTTTTCTTCTACTATAGCTGGGCCTGTCTCTTTTTCCTAACTTTGTGTGTCTTCATGGGAGACAAACCAAGAGCAGTCACTGAAGTATTTAATTGCTCATCCGCTATGGTTGTAGGTGGCTGATACTCTTCGTCACTGTCATGTAAATTATCAGAATATTCTTTATTTTTTAGCAATGTAACACACCTGGAACATAACTTTTGTCATGGTTTCATGTTAAGTCCCATGCACTGATTCACTTTCAATACTGATTTTATATCAATTTCTCAGAAGCTGCACTTCACTGTCTTCTTATGACTCCAAAATAGATCAAAACAACTTCTTTGTAGGAAAGAATACTTATCCAGAAACACTTTCATATGATGATAACAAACACTAAAGTTTCCCGAAACTGTACTTCTTGTGCCCACAGGGTGTATCCCGGATCTCCATAGCAACAAATCTTGGTCTGATTCATCCAGATCATACAGTACAAAGTGAATGCCACATTTTGTTCCATATGTTGTTTTATAACATTCAGGTTCTTGTGTTCTACCAATACTGCAACTTGTTTGAACAAAAGCACCACTAGCACAATTTTCTGCCTCCATACTGACTTTCCACAACAGTGCTGACCTGTCTGAACTAGAATCTTAAAAACATGAGTAACCTGTAATTGTTGCTTGCTTCCTTTGTTGTTCCTGCCTAACAATGACTCATTCTGACCCTGAAAACTACCATTGTTTAACTTTCTGTTGCCTAATGGTTCCCAACAATTGCTGCAGCTTTATCTGAAACAAGCTGTCTGCATCATCGCTATTACTTGCTAAATCGTGTTAAAAGAAACGTAAACAAATACATTGCTGTCAACTTTTATTGTACACAAATGCCTTGCAATAACAAGTTGAAATTTTGGCACATGTTATATTATGGTCTACTTATGCAATGTTTGAAATTTGGCTTGGATATCACTTGTCCCTTTTGTGCTACCACACTTAGAAAATCCATGTTTTTCAGGTAATTTTTCAAATTTTTGTATTTTTGTGTGCATGTTACTGTGTGTGACTGATATGGGCAAGATGAGTTCTGTGTGTGTTTAGGCCACATTGAGTGAATTATATTTGGCATAGAAGGCACCTACAATCGGTACCTTTTAACATATCACATTTTGGAATTTTTTATTTTCCCTCAGAAATATGTTGTTGGTGTTTTGATTCATAGAATGTGTTCTCTAAGTGGATGTTACTGGGTTGTAAAAATTTCACTGGCCTGTGCGGAATAGTTCCAAAGTTATTAAGACCTGAAGTTGGGTCTGAAGATAGATTGCCAGATGCGGGTTGCAATTTCCGGGTCATGCCACATTCTTTCACAAGCCATAATTCTAGAACGAACTGACAGGGGAACTTAAAATTTTCTACATGAGTGTTCCACACTTGGTAGCATTGGTGTGCTAAATTTCAGCCAAATCTGAGACTATCAGCTGGAACATTTCCTCAAATTGGTTGAGTTGACATGGAATGACCCAGGCTACAATTCACCCATTTGTAGCTTACTACAGAGACTAAAGAACTAATGAAATATGAGATGTATCATACATGGAAATATCTGACTGCCTTCAGCATGATACAGTGTATGTTTATTCTTTCCAGACAAATTTCATCAATTTCTTAAAATGTCAGTTTTAAAATCCAAAGCATATTTATTACTTTTTGAATGGATGTGCTGCCCAATACAAAAACTGAAAGAACTTCATGAATCAAGATTATTTTGATGTTACAACAGAATGGCTCTTTTGTTCCCGACAGCTCATTGTAAAGGACCTTGTGATGGGGTAGCAGGGACTGTAAAGAGATTAGCAAGACTTGCCAGCCTCAAGCGACCTTATGAAAAACATATTTTGACATCATGACAGTTGTTTGAGTGGTTCGAGGAAAATATTCCTTCATGTGTCGTCCATTATACATCAGTTTCCCATCATGATGATACCGCCAAGGTGAAACAACATTTCAAAAATACAAGGACGATTCCAGGTACCCATAAGCTTCATTGTGTAATACCTGTTTAACAAAGGTTTAGTAAAGACAAAGACACACTCTGCTTCTTTAGTGAGTAGAGAATAGTCAGTGATTGCTATGGTGAATGAAATGTAGTCAACAAATATATATGAATTTGTTGCCTGTATGTATGACAGTCATTGGTGGGTTGCATATGTCTTACAAACATGTGAAGAAACAGATGAAGTAAAGGTCAACTTCTTGCATCCACTTGGACCATCTCTGTCATTTGTGTTTCCTGCCAAGCCAGACACTTGTCATCAAAAAATGTGACATTATCACGAGAGTGGATCCAGTGACACCAACTGGAAGGACATACAATCTCCCTGCATCAGATCTGATGAACATTTACAATTTAGTTGGAGAATTGTGAGGAGAGATCTAATAACTTTTCATTGCCTTTTCATTACACCTGTAATGTAAATAATTCTTAATACCACTATAATAATGTAAACCATATTTTTGTACAATATTACTTATGGATTGTACTTTATCATAATTTGTGTTTCATATATGTGTGTTATGTTCTTCATTTTGGTAGTGTATTGGAGCTGACAAAATAATTTTTTGTGCATGATGTCTTTGGTGTGGCATCTTGATATTTACCATATTTATAGTAACATACTGGATCAATTAAATATTATTTGTTAAAAAAAATTGAAGATGGGGTGTTTTGAGATATTCAAGGTCAAAGGTTAAGGTCACTGACCTTTAGTATGAAAATTCTCAGAAACTTGCCATGTAGCATATCAATGTAAAGATCTATTCGTTAGTTTTCCAGTGGTACCATTTTCATTGCTGTAACTAAATTAGAATGAGAATTACAGTCATTTATGTTGTGACAGATGCATGTAAATTTCACACTAATTCCAAACTTTACAGACCAATAACTTTCTTCACAGTTGTAACACACACCTGCAAATTGGTATTTTTCGATCTCTTATCTGGCTCATTGAATGCACCAAATTTGAAAGAAATCTTGAGATGGTCAAGTTGATAATGTTACTTTCCTGCGTTGAATTGACATGGAATGAGTCAATGTTGAAATGTGAGATGAGATGCCAGCAAATAGCAGTGGTGGACTCTATAAAAGGTCTGGATTTTCCTGTAGGTGGTTAACTGAAGTGGTCAAGCCACATTCTAAATATGTGCAGGGGATGGTATTTTGCTTTGTTTGCTTTATATAATGATTACACTCATAGAAATACTGAAACTATTAAATCAGCTATTACCGTTACTTTCAAACAGTTAGGGCAAATAAAGACTCATTTTGAGAGAATCAGCTATTGACTAGAAAAATTATGTATGTCATATGATGTGCAAGTGTTGTTCAATATATGTCATAATGCAGAAATATTTTAAGGAACTTGAAGTCTTTACAACTGTTGCACTTTATATATTCTGCTTTTGCTCCTAAAAATACCCTTTTGAATCTCATATTTGGGAGGATGAATTTTTCTTTGTGTGGTCACCGTGATTTAGATATTCCATGGTTTTCCTGCATCATTTCAGTCAAATGCATTGGTGGTACCTTTGTCAAGCTCATGATGGACCAACTGTCCTATCCTCCTAAAAGCAAATTTATATATTTTGTGTGTGTATTTTGAGCTATTTATTTTCACTGTTTTAAACTGCAAATCCTATATCATTGTAATACAATGTGTAGATGAATAATTAAACAAAAAGCCAGTAATGCATATCACATTTGTATCACTGAAAGAAAGAAAACATTTGCTTTGATCTTAGAAAAGTGGACCTATTTATGTTGCAGAAGGGCAACCTGTTCAGTTGCAGCAAGATTTTTAGTGTCATCCTTTCACAAATTGTGTAGTGAATATTAAGCTTGTTTCTGAAATGGAAAGAAAAACTAAAGCCTCTCATCTTGGAAGAGTCATTTTACACTATAAAAGAGATCCTGAATCCTCATGTATTATGTCCATGTACTTGTAATGTCTTGATTTATCCCCAGATCCTTGCATGTCTGTGTGTATTTATCACTGCAAGTGTATTTAAATTTTGTATTTTTTTCTAAGGGAAATGGCCACACAGATCTGTCTTTTAAGTATTTGCATAATGTTATTTACTTAATCGTGCAGAATTTTGTGTTGTAATAAGCACAACAAGTATTTAAAATATTACTCATTTCATGTCCCACAATCTGTACACAACATGGATTTACTGAACAAGTAGTAGCCTTATATAAGACAAGTTTGCACAATGCTATGGAGTCGCAAAAATTTGCTAGCACTGCTGATTATACCACAGATTGGAAATTGAAACATCAGTTTTACGATTTTTTTTTCTGTTCGTATCTCTTCCTTCACCTCTGGCAGTAGTTTGCATACATGAAAAATGCCTGTTGCACCATAGTTCGTACTCCACCTTAAGCACCCTCTATCACTGGGTAAATCACTGCAAACAATGGAGGAATGCGAGGGTATGCCACTGCTAGTGTTTACATCATAAGAACAAATAAACTTGACCATAGACAAGAATAATTGAGACAGGATTAACAGTTGCAGAAACCTAATAGCATTGAATATTGGTCTTAAAAGAATAAATAATAATTTGTTGCACCCCAAATGCATTCGCTTCCTTTGTTATGCTAAACTGAGTCAGTAATGTTGGGTCAATGGAAGTGTCCGATTCCACCTGTCTGCTTTGACCTGTGACGTAAGGGTGTTGTGTGTGTGATGTCGTTACGGCGTGGAGTTTATGAGTTTGTCATCTTTTTAGATGTTGCCTTGCTGTGTTTGATGCTGCTCCGTGGTGGTGGTGGTGGTGGTGGTGGTGGTGGTGTGTGTGTGTGTGTGTGTGTGTGTGTGTGTGTGTGTGTGTGTGTGTGTGTGTGGGCGTGGGCGCGCGCGGCGTGTGTTGTATTGGGTTCATTTGAGCCTCGGTGTTATATGTGTGAAGCCATTGGCAGTGTTTGCAGTTCGGGATGTAAGGTTTGGAAGTTTTTCCAGTGAGTTATCAATTACATTTTTTGTTTACCTGTTTCGTACTTTGGTTGGGTGTTATTGGTTTGCTGTTTGTGGTGCTGTAAGACATTCAATTTATTGTGTGGCTTCTGTTGTTAGGTATGGATATGACAATGAAATATAACAGTGCTATCTTGTTTTCGGAGGTGGGGGAGGACATGTTGTTCAGTATTAAATTTCTCTAGTTATTTGGACTGATTGCTGAGATTGTGAAGTGTAGTATTTGTCGTGAGAACATGAGGTTGACCAGAGTTGCGTAATTTTGGGCCAGGGATGGGCACAAACGGCAGTGTGTGTGTGTGTGTGTGTGTGTGTGTGTGTGTGTGTGTGTGTGTGGTGGCGGCCAACCTTTTTGGTGTATTTATGGTGTATTGAATGTGTTTTAATTTATGTAGGGATGTTTGCTTTTTAGATTTTTGAGGTGTGGTTTTGATTTCATTTTTCGTAGTTGCAAGTCTTGGTTTTTGGTGTCAGTAGTTGTGGTTGACCTGTACAAGTCAGGGGAAATGTACAATTCCAATTTTCGGCTGTAGGTTTTGGTATTGTCAGCTGTGGTTGACGTATATATGTCAAGGGAAATATCCTATTCCTATTTATGTAGTTGTAGTTGTAGGTGTTAGTGTTTTGGTATCATCAGTTGTGGTTGATCTGTACAGGTCAAGAGAAGTGTCCGATTCCTGTAGATTTTGTGGTGTAGCGGATTGTTGTAATTTTGTTTTGTTTGATTGTATTTTTGGAGGGAGATGTTATTGTTTTATTTATATGTATTTTTGTCTTTGTAGCCATGTGTATGTTCTGACGTCACAGGCGTCATATTGGAGACGCTTAGAATAGTCATTTCCACCATATTGATGATGTCATGGGTCAAAGCAGACCGGAGGAATCAGACACTTCTGTAACCCTGTAAGTCTGTTTTACGAAACAGCTTGTCCCAGAACAGACAGCTGTCCATGAAGGAGCCATATGGGAGACTTTGATTCTTATTGGCAATACATGGTGGATATGCAAAAGGAAAAGTATACCATATTTGCTTCATGACCTTCGCCAAGTAGCCCCGTCATACAAGCACAGAGGAAGTGCAGTGGTTTCAGAGTTAGGACCGTCTTGTGTTCAGCTTACTGTTGAAAGGTTTGTTGAGTTTTGTGATTAACATGCTCCATTTAGATGAGGCAGCTTGAAACTGACGTCCCACTATTGTTATTTTGTAATAAAACCTGGCATAGTTCAAATAAAGCAGTCACTTATATATATATATATATATATATATATATATATATATTAAAAACAAAGATTCCAAGACTTACCAAGCGGGAAAGCGCCGGCAGACAGGCACATGAACAAAACACACAAACACACACACAGAATTACGAGCTTTCGCAACTGGCAGTTGCTTCGTCAGGAAAGAGGGAAGGAGAGGGAAAAATGAAAGGATATGGGTTTTAAGGGAGAGGGTAAGGAGTCATTCCAGTCCCGGGAGCGGAAAGACTTCCCTTAGGGGAAAAAAAGGACAGGTGTACACTCGCGCGCACACACACACACACACACACTCACACATATCCATTCGCACATACACAGACATACACTTGTGTCTGTGTATGTGCGAATGGATATGTGTGTGTGTGTGTGTGTGTGTGTGTGTGTGCGCGAGTGTACACCTGTCCTTTTTTTTCCCCTAAGGGAAGTCTTTCCGCTCCCGGGACTGGAATGACTCCTTACCCTCTCCCTTAAAACCCACATCCTTTCATTTTTCCCTCTCCTTCCCTCTTTCCTGACGAAGCAACTGCCAGTTGCGAAAGCTCGTAATTCTGTGTGTGTGTTTGTGTGTTTTGTTCATGTGCCTGTCTGCCGGCGCTTTCCCGCTTGGTAAGTCTTGGAATCTTTGTTTTTAATATATTTTTCCCATGTGGAAGTTTCTTTCTATATTAGTTAAATTCCTTCAGGTGGCTTCAGTTGTCTAATATGAGTATGATTCCAATAGTGCCGTTTGTTCCGCTGTTCACCGATGTGGCAGTCACTATGGGATGTGAGGCCCATATACAGTAGAATCTCGGTTATCTGATCTTCGGTTATCTGACATTCTGTGTTATTTGACACTGTCTCAATTTGGGTGTTTCTAATACCATTTTTTTCTTTCTGGATGTGCTTGCTTGCTGCTACTTGATATAAAAAGTAATACAAAAAACTCATAAGTTCATCATTCACTTTCGATTTATTTCACAGGGAATTACAACTTTGTTCCACGACTGCGTCTCAACCGACCACAGCCGACTACAAGTGACAAAGAATGACTCTAGCTTCAAAGATATTCAACACGACACCCAAACTTCCACTTGTTATAAGTCTCTTTGATATCGTTCGTCATATCCACCAATATCAATCAATATATTGCAATTTTTAAACATAATAGTAAATTAACATAAAAAATTAGTAGATTATAATTTATAAAAATTCCGACAAAAATATAAGAGAAAAACATTCACCACTTCGCCCACTAAATTCGGTATCGATAACTTCAGTTGAAAATAATACATCTCCCAGATCCATTACAAGCTCCAGGATATATTTATAGTGTTATCATGTATTAATTATTTTGTTTTATGTTGTTCTGGATTGTTGTTTGATCTACAAAAGTAGATTTAGCCTTGTGAACATTGGCTTGGTACATATCTTTTTGATTTATTTCGGTGATATGTTTGATTTGCCATAAACACTGAAGAGTCACCAGGATAGTTTGTGTAACATGTCAAGATTAATCTTCCCGAAAATCAGCAGAGGAAATCGTACCTGACTGTATGTCAATGAAACTGCTAAATAGTGACAGGCTAAAACAGTGTTAGAATTTCCTGTCGTTAGAGAGATATAAGGAGTTATTAAAACTGTGGGCAAATACTGGGTGTGTAAAGGTGTTGAGAAAATTGTTGGAACACTGGAATCAGTAAGAAAGCTTTTCATTGAAAATCTAACTATATGTTAGGGATTCATGTTTCTAAAAAGCAATAAGCTCAGTCCCTATCCAATTAGTGTGGGGATACACATCATCATAAATTCCATATAGGTCATAATGTGACATGATGGGACACATGCATGTTACTATTTCAGAACTTGATGTTTTTGAAATAAGTAATATTAAGAGTAGAGCCAGCAGCAGATTTGAGCAAACTACTGTCTTCATTTTAGTAATTAGTGCATGTTTCACAAGAATAAATCAAGTGTGCTTTAACCCTTTCGGGACGCGAGGCCCACATACGTGGCCCGACGCGGCAGTCACTATGGGATGTGAGGCCCATATGCAGTAGAATCTCGGTTATCTGATCTTCGGTTATCTGACATTCTGTGTTATCTGACACTTTCACAGCGCCAGCCGTGCACCAGCCGATGACAGGTAAGTGACTAATGTGTTGTTTGTTGATATTTAGTTCATTGTCGCTGTCTGCTACTCCTCACTCCTCAGTGCTAACTTAGATCTGCTGTGGAGTGGAGGTGTTGCACTTTGTTTATTGTAAAAAATTGTGGTGATGGCTTCAAAACGGAAAAAGGTGGTCGTTTCAATGGAAGAAAAACTTAAAGATTTAAAAAGAATAGATGGTGGTGAAACTTTATTAAAAGTGGCGCAAGATTATAACATCGGGAAAACAACAGTTGGAGACTGGAAAAGGAACTGCAGTGAAATTGAGAAGTGGTGTTCTCTGCAAGCAACCTCGGCTGTTTTGGAAGATCGGAAAGCAATGAAAGAATGTAATTATGAAAAAGTAAGTGAAGCTTTGTTCCTATGATTTACTCAGTGTAGAGATAAAGGTGTACCCATGTCGGGACCTATTTTGCAGGAAAAAACCTTAAAGTTTTGTAACGAACTAAATGAAGGTGAACCTGATTTCACAGTTAGTGTAGGCTGGCTCGATAGATGGAAGAAAAGATACGGAGTTCGGCTGCTTAATGTCTGTGGTGAGAACCTTTCAGCAAATTTTAAAGCTGTTCAATTGTTTAGGAACAAACTTCACAAGGTATTGGACAAGGAAAACTTAACAGGCGATCAAATTTTTAACTGCGACGAGACTGGTCTCAATTACAAAATGGTACCGGAAAAAACATTAGCGTCAAAGGCCGAAAAGGCAGTGCTAGGCTACAAATGTAGCAAAGAAAGTGTGACAATTCTTGCATGCCACAGCAAATTTGAAAATGAAACGGTCTATGATAGGTAAGCCAAAAAACCCGAGAGCATTTAAAAATGTATCTAAAAGTACTTTACCTGTGAAATATTAGAACAAAAAAAAAAAACTTGGCTGAGCTCAGACATTTTTAAATAATGTTTTTTTAACAAGTTCGTGCCACAAACTGAAAAGTTTTTTTAAAGCCAACAACTTGTGCCGCAAAGCACTGTTGCTTCTAGACAATGCCACTTGTCATCCTAATGAAGATGAATTTCAAGATCAAGATATAAAGGTCATGTTTTTGCCTTCAAATGTCACATCCTAATGTTAGCCTATGGACCAAGGGACCTTAGAGACACTGAAGAGAAACTTGCTTTCCTCTTTAATTAATGCTATGGACCAGGGAGAAGACATGCTAGAGCCAGTTGCACCATATTAATTTGAAAGACAGCTGATGACATGGCCCAATCTTGGGAGAGTGTTGGAGCAAATACAATTGCAAAATCCTAGAAAATTTTGCTACAGGAAAATCAAGAAAATTCTCCAGACGATGAAAATCTACAGCAGCAGACCGAACCAGAAAATACTACCCTGCTTTCATTGTTACAAAAAGTTCCGGGATAATTTGAAGTGACATGAAGAAGTAGTCAACATGGTAAACGGAAACGAAGAAGATGAAGAAGTGGTTGTAGTAGAGGAAAGTGCGCCCAAGATTTCTCACACAAAGGACACAAGGCCTTAGAAACTGCTTTAAAATATTTAGAGCAACTGGAGGAAACAACATCTACCAAGGTTTTACTTCTTAAGAGACTACATGATTTAGCAGCAAAAAATGCCAAACAGCAGGCAAACAAAAGACAATTGCTAACTTCTTCACACAGTAAATATCTACTCAGTTTAATTTGATTTGTATTGTATTAAATGTTTAACTCATTTGGCCTACTTCAGTTTGGTTTTTGTGTTTTTTTATATTATTTTCTGTGTTATCCAGCCTTCCCGCTTATCCGACCTTGCCGCAGCCGGCGTAGGTTGGATAATCGAGACTCTACTGTACGTGGCCCGACTGTTGCGTCACACGCCCAGCGCTGTATGTAGGGACTAGCTTGGATTATCGACATGGGATGGGGCGCATTCTGTTGGGGAAAAATGTGAACTACACGTTGAGCGCGGGTGATCGCCATGTGTTCAATCCCTCTCCCTCCAGTATTCCTCTCAGCGCTCTGCTAATTGGTCGCACTGTTGCTAGGGAGCTTGTGTGACACCTGCAGTCATGTTTATGTTTTTGCGCTTCAGTTATTTATTGTCTTTCAAATGAAGTGGTGATTTTTGTGTTCGTGGCTACATAACTAGAGCTCGTTTATCGAATAAGGACATTGAGAGTTTGCTGAATGACAGTAATGAAAAGTGGAATGTAGATGAATATGATGGTGAGAGTGAGTGGTCAGGAAGTAGTGATGACGAAATAGATGATGAAGAGGAAAATGAAGAAGACAATGAGGAAGAAAATGTCGTTGAAGAAAATTTAGAGGATGGTGGTGATTTGGCTGATGGCGGTGGCGTGAACAGTGGTGCTCCTCAGGGCGGTTGTGTGGACAGATATTACAGAAAAAGGGGAGCTTCCTAATGACATTGATTTTGCGCCACAAAGGGAAAAAATTTCTGAAGTAGTGACAAATTGTAGGAGTTTTGTAGATTTTTTCCAACTATATTTTTCTGATGAATTTTTGAATGACATTGCGTCCAAGACAAACCGATACGCCCACGATAAGATTGAAAAAATGAACCCCCTGAAACCCTGTTCACAGTAGAGAGGTTGGCATGATGTGATTTTCATGGAAATAAAAGCTTTTTTGGGTACCATTCTCATCATGGCAATGAATGAAAAAAGTGACATAAAAGCCTACTTTTCTACTGATTGGACAACAAAGCAGGACTTTTTTCTGGAAGTATTTCACTGTGACTGATTTTTGCAACTTTACCGGGCCTTTCACATTTGTCCTCTGACTCTTCGGGGCTCATCAAAATTAGCTACTCGAGCCCAAAAAGTGAAGAATGTCGTCGATTTCATTGGCAGCAAGTGTTGAGCACTTTTCTCCAGGAGAAAAAATTGCGGTGGATGAGTCTACTGTCAGTTTCAAGGGAAGAATTGCATTCAAGTGCTATAATCCTCAGAAACTGACGAAGTAGGGCCTACGAGTCTACGTCCTGGCGGATTCCGAAACAGGATACATTTTGACGTTTGAGCTCTACTACGGGTCTCCTATGACGGAGTCCTTGGTGTGCACTGAACTTTCCTTTACGTCCCGAATCAGCCTTCATTTGTTTGTTTGACTACATCAAGATTGCCACGCTTAGGGGAGACACATGTACACCGACAGATATTCTAAATTGGAATTGAAGAAAGAAAAAACTCATCTATCCGTGACAATAATGGCAAACGAAAAAGGTTTACCGGTCGAGGTAATTAGCTTATTTCACTAAATATTTTGCAAAATAGGACTGTATAAAATTTATCATATATTTTTTTTTACTTGCAGGTAAAGGGAAAAAAGGCCGACGTGAAGGTGTTAGAGAACACGGTGACAGTTATTCTAGCATGGAAAGACAAAAGGCTAGTTATCATGGAATTACTCATCACAACGATACTAAGAAATAAATCATCCGGAAAAAATTGGGAGGTGGTGAAGAGGTGATCCAGAAGCCGTTAATGATTTGTGACTACACGGCAAATGTGGGAACCTTAGACAGAACCGATCACTACTGCGTGTCATACTATTTTGCCAGAAAATCCCTCAGGTGGCGGAGGAAAATTTTTTTCTGGTTATTCGAGGTACAATATTCACTTTTCTAATAGGCCTTGGCCTACTTGAAAAATTTTTATTTTGACAAAAGGGTAATTGTTCTGGTTAATTTCAGGTGGGGGTTGTCAACGCTTACTTGCTATATGTCATCATAGCGAAGAAACAAGGAGAGACACCAAAGAGTCATTTGCAGTTCCAGAAGAGTCTCGTCAAGGAGCTTGTGGGCGACATCAGGGCTCAACCAATCCCATCAAGGAAGAGGCCATGCTCTGAGCACGGTGACCTACATGGTCTGTACCGTGCTATTGCAAGAATGGACACCGGAAAACATGGTGACTGTATCATTTTCAGTGATCGCTCCAAGCCAGGAGGTCATAAACAGTCCCCCTTTTTTTGCTAAATTTGTCCATCCAACCCTTCTCTTCATGTGCCTGAGTGATTCAACAGGCATCACAAAGTAGCAAAGTACTGAAAGGACTCGTAAAATATGGTTACCTATCGAAAAATCGATATGACAAAGTTGTAAAGTTTGTTTTAAGCAAATTTTGTTCAGTTTTGTAGTTCATTGATATAAATCAAATTTTTCATCCCTCAAAATAGTCTTTTTATTTTTTTTCCACAAATGTCCCATAAGAGATAAAATTGTATTTTATATGTCGTTTTAAAGCTAGAGCTTTAAATAATAAGATACAACTAATTTTAATATGTCTAATTCAATGCATCACCTCTCAACTAAAAAAAGGAAAAAAAATCAAATATTTCTTTTTTTTCTCCCTATTTTAACATTACCACCAAGTCACAAAGTGCACGATGTGGAATAATGAAAATAGTATTCTGGTAAAGAGCTTGTTTTCAGCTTAATTAAAAAAAAATACACCGATAAGTCAAAGACTGTAGATTTTATAAGCGACGAAAGAAACCTAAGGGATATGGAACCCACACAGCGCTGCCGAATTGCTCCACTTTGGGGAAATGCGCTCCGTCGTCCCAAAAGGCTTAAGTGCTGTGAAGTTGATCTCTAAATTCCCAATCTGACGAGTAGTTCCACATGTTAAAGATGTGATCATACTACCATAATTTGTAACGATTAGACTGTAAAATTTTTAAGATCAATAGAATATACAGGCAGTTTGTTCAAGAGCTAGAAACCACATATTTGACATCATAGGCTTGCAAGATGGAAGGCAGAACTTGTCACAAATCAGGGGTTCAGACGGTTCTGCAACCATGTAGGCTGCAGATTTGACTTGTACCATAGGATGGTGGGTTTCCAGGCTCCGCTTAATAGGTCAGGAGTTGACTACATGCAGAAATCAGATGCACAGATATTGGAGGCTGTGTGGAGAGGACTGGATGGTTTTTTAGGTCAGAGGATCTCGGGAAACTACAGAAAGGACATCAATCGTAAGAGGGTGCAGGGTAAACACGGAATAAAACACATAGAAACAGTCAGTATTGTAGTTGTAAACTGTCATAGCTGTGTTGGAAAAGAATCGTAGCTCCAAGTGCTAATATGAAGCGCTGAAGCTCAAATTGTTATAGGTTCAGAAAGCTGACTAAACCTGGAAACGAGTTCAGCCAAAAGTGTTACAAAGGAGCTAACTGTGATCAGAAAGGATAGATTAAATACGGTTGGTGGGTGCAGTGTTTATTGCTGTCGGATGTAGTTTAGCTTGTAGTGAAATTGAAATTGATAGTTTGTGTGAGTTAGTGTGTATAGAGGTTATACATGACAACCAGCATAAATTAGTAACTGATTCCGTTTACTGACCCTAACTCAAAAGATACAATTGCTGAACAGTTCAAAGAAAACTTGAGTTTCATTTCAAATAGGTACCCCACTCGTACAGTTGTCACTGTTGGTGACTTCCGTCTACCCTCAATGTGTTGGCAAAAATACATCTTAAAAGTCAGAGATAAACATAAAACATTATCCGAAATCATTCTGAATGTGTTCTTGGAATATTAATTTGATCAATTACTTCATGAGCCAACTCAAAGTGTAAATGGTTGCGAAAACGTACTTGACCTTTTAGCAACAAATAACGTCCAAACTCAGCAAAAATAAACATAAGCAGATAAAAATTTGCCTGAGGCCTTCCTAAGAGACAGGCTCTACTCCTTCCTATCTGAATATGTAAGCGTAGACCAGATGTGGTTCAAATCAAAGAAATAATATTGATGGCTGGTGAGTGACATTGTCAAAAAAATTAATAAGAGATGATAGTGGTCCTCCATGATACACAAAACAGGTCAGAGCACTGTTGCAGAAGCAACAACAAAAGCATGCTAAATTTAAAAGAATGCAAAATCCACAACATTGGCAAAGGTTTACAGAAGCTCAAAATATAGCGCAAACTTCAGTGAGTGATACTTTTAATACTTTTGCCAGCGATACTCTGTCTCGAAATGTGGAAGAAAATCCAAAGAGGTTCTGGTTATAAATAAAGTACACCAGTGGAAAGACAACCAATTGCTTCGCTGTGTGATAACAATGGTGATGTTACTGATGACAGATGCCACTGAAGCAGGGTTAATAAATGTGGTTTTCCGAAAATCCGTCACCAAAGTAGAAGTGAATATTCTGGAATTCGAACCAAGAACAACTGCCAACATGAGTAACTTAGAAGTAGGTATCCTGGGTATAGCAAAGCAGCTTAAATCATGTAATAAAGTCAAGGCCTCTGATCCTAATTGGATACCAGTCACGTTACTCTTAGTATGCTGATACACGCACTCCACATTTAGCAATCGTATACAAATGATTGCTCATTGAAAGATCCATGCCAAAGTTGTACAAGTCAAATCAGAACCCAAGAAAGGAAATAGAAGTAATCTGCTGAATTACAGACCCATATCGCTAGTGTTGATTTGCGGTAGTATTTTGGAACGTGTACTGTGTTTGAACATTATGAGCTATCTCGAAGAAAACAATTTGTAGACATGGTTTCAGGAAATATCGTTCTTGTGAATCACATCTAGCTCTTTAGTCTCACAAAGTAATGAGTACTGTTGAGAGGGGATGTCAAATTGATTCCATAGTTTTAGATTTCCAGAAAGTGTTTGACATTGTACCTCACAAACGACTTCTCATCAAATTGCATGCCTATAGTAAACTCAGTTATGCAACTGGATTCGTGATTTCCTTCTGGAATGTGACAATATATAGTAATTAACAAAAAGTAATCGAGTAAAACAGAAGTAATACCTAGTGTTCCCCAAGGAAGTGTTATAGGCCCTCTGCTGTTCCTGACATACATAAACAATTTGGGAGACAATCTGAGTAGCACTCTTAGATTGTTTGCAGATGACGAAAGTCATCAGATGATCAAAACAATTTGCAAAGCAATATAGACAAGATATCTGCATGCTGAAGATTAGATGGGTAGATCACATAATTAATGAGGAGGTATTGAATAGAATTGGGGAGAAGAGAAATTTGTGGCACAACTTGACTAGAAGAAGGGATCGGTTGGTAGGGCATATTCTGAGGCATCAAGGGGTCACCAATTTAGTACTGGAGGGCAGTGTGGAAGGTAAAAATTGTAGAGGGATACCAAGAGATTGAATACACTAAACAGATTCAGGAGGATGTAGGTTGCAGTAGGTACTGGGAAATGAAGCTTGCACAGGATAGAGTAGCATGGAGAGGTGCATCAGACCAGTCTCAGGACTGAAGACCACAACAACAACAACAACAACAACAACAACAACAACATCTGCATGGCATGAAAAGTGACAGTTTAACTGTAAATAATGAAAAGTTTCGAGACGTCCACATGAGAACCAAAAGGAATTCATTGAATTTCAGCTATAAGTCACACAAATCTAAAGCCTGTAAATTCAACTAAATACTTAGGGATTACAATTGCAGTGGGTTAAATTAGAATGACCACATAGATAATGTTGCGGGCAAAGCAAACCAGAGACTATGATTTATTGGCAGAACACTGGGAAAATGCAACAAGCCTTCTAAAGAGACTGCCTACATTATACTTTTATGCCCTTTTATGGAGTATTGCTGTGCAGTGTGGGATCCACATCAGATAAGATATCGAAAAACTTCAAAGAAACTTGTTATATACTATCACGAAATAGGGGAGAGAGCGTCACGGATATGATGTGTGAATTGGGGTGACAGTCATTAAAACAAAGGTGTTCTTATGTTGTGGCAGGATCTTCTCATGAAATTTTGATCACCAACTTCTTTCACCAGAATGAGAAAATATTTTGTTGTTGCCCATCTACATAGTGAGGAATGATGATAATAAAATAAGAGAAATCGGAGCTTGCACAGAAAGATTTAAGTGTTCGTTTTTCCCGCACAGTGATAGAGAGTGGTGCAGTAGAGAAATGGCTTCGATGAAGCCTCATTGTGAATTTGCAGAGTAATCATGTAGTGATTTAAACTTTTGATGAATTAATCTTGTTTAATCTTCATCTCCCCTCATCCTCACAATTGGCAGGTCTGTCTCATCCTGGAACCTGAGACACCTATCCTTTTTAACCTTCCCAACGTCCATCCCCTGGTAGACACTTGTCAGCAATTTTATTTCATATATATGTAATATTTTAATTCTTGTGGGCGAAGTTCCCTTTTGACACACCCAGAAGGCTCACAACTCTTTAGCAAATATGCACCTGGCAGTCAGTTACTTGTACTGCAATTTTACACCCTGACTATATCTTCTCTCAGGCTTATACTCTAGGATAGATTTCCTGTAGAGAACATAGCTGACTCGTAGGATGTAGATTATGGCTTATTCCACTCTGTTCCATTTATTTTACACCAAGAGTTGTGGTTAACTTATATCCCGTTCCCACATCTTTGTTTGAACTACACTTATTTTTAAATTTTCACGGAATGTGTGGGCCATGTGGAGCAAGTCAGCCAGTACTCAGTGTGCCAGCCATTTCCTGTGTGGGCATCGTCAGGTGCCCATAATCGGTAGCCTCCTGAACATGCAGAGGTCACACTATTGATGCCTAAGCTGTCACCCAATACCCAGCATGGCAGCCATTTCATATGTGGGTGTCCTCCATACATTGGTAGCCTCGTGAACACCCAGGAGTTGCATTATTGATACCTGAGCTGTTACCTCCCTGCACTTGCTGAAGAGTAAGTGTCTGTCTGTTTAGCGGCTCTAGGACTCTGGGCAGCAGTCATCAGGCCTGGTAGCCTTTGCTCTGGCTGGCTTGTTTGGAATAGGTGGCATCTTGACAGATATTTGGGATCATGAAATGACTGAAGTTCTCAGCCAGTGGCTATGAGGCTCCAACAGCTTCTTCAGGCAGTTTGCGATTTAGTGAAGATCATTACGACCCTTGGAATTTTCCCTCCTTGAATATTCCATGGGAGGGAAGGAAAACCAGTCGAGACATACTCGCTCAGTTCATGGTTTGTACCCAAATAGTTGCAGGGTACTTTCTCTGCAGTAAGTCAATGTTTATTGGGGAGAATATCATAAACATATTTAACCGTCTTCCTGTAGTAAATTAAAAAGTTGTTCCATCATAATTAAGATTGCAAATCCTACCCAGTCCTGGGTGTTCTTGTGTTGTAAAAAAGTTGGTGGTGATGTACTTGTTACTACAATACCCCATAAGAACATTAATGTGGTACAGGGATTAAACTTTCGAACACTTGGGGAGGGGAGGGATTCACTCCATACAGTGTGTACATCAAAGCCTACCAAACAACAAAGTTGGAACTGGTGCAGTCATCCTCATGTGTGACATGGGCTTAACTTCCAGAGAAGGTAAAAATTGTGCTTTAAATGCCACCACTATGGGCATATGACTTCCCAGTTTACACGCAACCCGATATTGGGAGACTGGCCAGCTGCTTCACAAAAATTCATCACGTGCACTACAACTGTCTTTGTCAGTTGTCAGGCTACCATTTTCCCTGATCCCTGAAGTGTGCATTCTAATCAAGCAGTAAAAAAACTTATGTCTTAGAGCTTGTGAAAAATATGATTGTATCAAGTCCCACTGATATTGACTATGCCACTGTATGCCCAGGTTGTTGGCATCAACCTTTTGTAGTTCCACAAATAAACTAGACTATGGAGAAGATAGGAACTTCCTTCTTGTGGTTCCTGCGGCAACATTTTCAGGAATGTCTCCATGTATCCCACCAGAGAAGCACAATTTCCTATGCTAGTGATAGCTCCCATTTGGGAACCATCTCCCCAGAAATCCAAGATCAGCAACAAGTGCCAGCCAGTGGCTGAAGGAGCCAGAGGCTGTGGGTCTCAGAGCTGTCCACTTTCCTTCCTTTCCTACACCGACAGTTGATAATCCCTCGCAAGATCATCAGTACAGTGTTACACTTCTTGTCTGAAGAATTGTGTTTAGATTAGTTGACCATCAGTAAATCATTTCAACCATGCTAGCTTTTCATGTAACCGGAATACAAGCCATGTCAAATTATTGAAGTGTAGTCGTGAAATATTTCTTTGTTAAACTTGCAGATTCTTTGTATCAGAATGAGGGAGGGGAGATCAATTCACTTGTTGCCTAGGAATTGAAGTTTAGTTGATAACAAGACAAAGATGCTGTACATAGATGAAATTTGTACCAAAATTTAATTATCTTAGACTGTGATCATACTCTCAAACTACTACTACTACTACTACTACTACTGGCCGTGCAGTTCTAGGCGCTACAGTCTGGAGCCAAGCGACCGCTCTGGCCGCAGGTTCGAATCCTGCCTCGGGCATGGAGGTGTATGATGTCCTTAGGTTAGTTAGGTTTAATTAGTTACTACTACTACTACTACTACTACTACTACTAATAATAATAATAATAATAATAATAATAATAATAGTACTTGCATATATGAAGAGTGTGTAACTTGTTGTTTATTCTTTCTTGTGGATAGATTAAGTTCCTCATTTCATAAGTAAGTACAGTGTAAAAGTAACTTTCAGCTCTGTAAAAGTTTATTGCCTTCTAATTAGATAGACATACACAATACATACACTATTAGTAGCAGCCAGCCCCAGACCACTACAACATCATTACAGTTTAATTACAGTTATGGTTCATTTTCTTTTTGTCTTGAATTACAGTAGTATCAATTAATGTCCAATGGAACCAGAGTTTTGCAGCAGTTGCTGGTAAGATCTTCTCACTATCACTGGCTGTGGTGGTGGGTGGTTCAGCATTTCTGGCTGCAAAAGCGAAGACCCTTAATGTCGGCAGGTTGTGTCGCCATTGGCCTCAACATTTAACAAAGAAAACAAACATTCATGCAATAAACAGTTCTCATAATATAAAAATTAAGTACATAAATTTAAATCAATTTGCTTTACATATATAAAATTTAATGATGTTGTCTTCTCACATGCATTCCCTAAGGTGGTAAGAATTGCATTGTGACAGCTTCCAATATTAAGTTGTTAAAGAGAAGAAGAAGAAACGTTGGGAGAGGGATACACTGGTGACCTCAGAGATGCCAGATCCTCCCATGCTATCAAACTCTGAACTGATGTTTGTTGGTGTTGTTCCACCCTGACAGTGATATTGGTACTTGACCTGTCCTAGCTCCTTCTGACCTAACCAGTTCACCCTCAGTATGATGATCCAATGGAACCGCAATGGCTGTTACTGTCTCCTGCTGGAACTGCAATTATTTTCCTCTTGTTCTGTGATCCCTGTTACTCTCCAAGAAGTACACTTCACTGATGACCATTCTCCAAGTTTTTGAGATTACTGTGCATTGTGTCAGATCCATACTGACCTTGTGAGAGCATCTGAAGGGGTCTGTACTCTGGTTTGCACATATATCTTTAGTTTGTGGATTCCCCTCCACACCATTTTCGAAGCAGTAGCAGTGCAAGTGGAAACATTTCCAGCGATTGTGATTTATTTTGTTTGTTTACTTCTAGGCAGGGAAGTTACATTGAGATGACCTCTTTAATTCAACAACTCTCATTCCCTTTTCTCCCACTTAGGAATTCCACTGTGCATTGCCCCCTGTCAGGAAGTGCCACTTGTTGTGGTAGCAGCCTTCAGCTTCTTTCCAATTTCGATTTGTTTCTCCTCAGTGATGGTATGCCTGCCCTCTTCAGTGCCACGCATGACACCTTTTCAGCTACTGAAATTACAAACTCTTCCCCTGTTCTCAAGGTTTTCCCACAATTGTCACTGCATGATGATCTTTGTGATATCGACCACTTTTCGGTGAACATGGCAGTTATGTGCCTCTTTCGCCACTTACACCTGCTCTGTGTCAGACTGCATCAACTAGGGTGTGGCGACATCTCCATTGCAGTCATTCTCAGTGCTGGAACTACTGTCCCCCTCTCTGCAGCCTACTTTGAAGCCAGATGTTGCTGTGATGGGCCAAAGACATTGCAACACTTACTCAGGATCCTCATACGAGCCCTCAACGTCTCAAGTGATGGCCTTCTCAGACTACCCTCATCAATTTTAAGAGGAGTAAGAACAGAAAAAAATTTCTTTTCACTTTTTAGGATTTTTGTTTCATTACAGAATTTGCAATTTTCTGAACGTGGCCATTCATACAGACAGACAGCTTGTTGGTTGTCATGCCCATGTAGAACACAGCACAGTGGTTGCAGCTTACGTTGTAGATCACACGACTGCATTAGCAGGTAGCCCTGCCTTTGATGGTACGGTTTGATGCTTGTGACTAGACTGGAATAAGTGGTTGTGGGATGTTGTATGGGACAGGTCTTGCTTCTAGGTCTATTATCTAAATTGTTCATTGAGCAACCACAGACAGGCAGGAACATCTCAAGTTTGAAAGCCCTTATGAGAAGGAACTTTAGCAAAGAAAACTTTTTAATGTTTGGTTGTAATTTATAGCAAAATCAAACAATGTAAACTCCACGTAGGAATATCAACAGTGTAGGAAAACGCTAGATTGCTACTTACCATAAAGAAGGCACATTAAGTCGCAGACAGACACATTTAAAACACGCTTACACACAGCTTTTGGCCGCAGCCTTCAACATGTGTGAGCTCATGGCATCCAACTTATGAACACTTTCTTCCAGGAGGCCCAAACAACTGTAATACAATGGCCAGCAATATCAGCTGACATGAACCAGATTGAGTGTGCTTGGGACCAATTGAGACTATGTGTAGCACTGCAGGAATGTTCCTCGCACTCTGGCTGACCACAGGAGAGCTGCCGTTGAAGCACTGTGGACAGCATGCTGAGGATCAAATATGTTACAATGCATGGGATGAAGCATTACTGTTTTTAATGTTACCAAAAGCAGATTTTTGTTTCACAGATGCCCACTTTTCGACTGGCTGCCCTGTTTTTCTTATTTTGGTGTTATTTCATAGTTAAGGTAGTATTATTCTTTCACTCCATGCTTCTCTTGAGTCTAAGCCCCCACACATTTGTAGATATGCAGGTGGTGTAAAATTTCTTTTGAGTATACTTCAGACTATGAAGGCAGTGCGTCTGGTGGTGAAGGAACAGCAGAAAAAGTGGACATTATCATTAAAAGAGCAGTGTGTATTTGTATCTGCTGATAATAATTTTTTTTATAATATTGCAGCTTCTATAACTTTTTTTATAGATGGAGGGCCCAGAGGATGAGCTAGATGAATTAGCAGCTAAAATAGTTTTTGAGCAACTGCCGGAACCTGTGGAAAAGAAGAAAAACACTTTTGATGAGGCACGAAAGAGACTAATTGATGCAGCTAATTGTGTTTTTGGGTCGTTGAATTGGAATCATGCTGTTGTGACTCAAAATGTTGGTGAGTGTTTGACAGGTATATCATGACTTTCTGAAATCAGTTGTAAAATACTTTAAATCAGGGAGGAAATTTTAAAAGTAACACGTTATTGTACAAATTAGCTTTGAATTATCTATTTAACATGTGCATTCTGGAGCCTTCAACATGTGTGAGCTCATGGCATCCAACTTATAAGCATTATTAATGGTAATAATCTGTGAAATTAAGTTAAGCACAATATGAGTGAGTTCCTTCAAACATATCTTCTTTCTTCAGCATGAGATGGGATAAACTGAGTATTCAAACATTTAAATTGTATTTTAAGTTGGTTGTCACCAGGTAAAAGTATTTCTTTTGTATGTATTGGGTAAGTTAAACTGCAAGGTAAATTGATTAGATGATATCTATGTAACATATTAGTTTTAATTAAAAATGAGACTTTAGCAGTGTGTGTTGAACTAGTAACATTTTGAAACACAAACTGCCAACTACAAACTGTTGAACCATAAAATTCCTTGTGTTTAAAAATGTTTTCCTTCTTGTAGGTACCAGTGTCCAAATTCCCTGCTTCTTACTTAAGTGAAACTGAGCACCCCACTCCCTTGCAGCTTCCCATGTTTGAGCAGTATTCGATAGGTTTCAGGTTGTGTCACTGCTAGCAACGAGAAGTCAGTTACACATTGACAGTAATATTAGAAAAAAATTGTAATGACATATTTTAAGGAAATGTCATAGTCATTCAATTGATGTAACTAAAGAATGTACAAAACCTTCACATATATAGTTCCTCCAGCATATTCACTCGTTCCATTTCGGAAGCTTGCAAACTGTTGAACTCTTCATGCAGAAGGATCACTGACATTTAAAATGTGCTGCTGAAAACATCTGACATTAATTCCAAATCTGCCTATCTATCCTAGTGAAATAAGAATCTGATGATTCAGAAAAACTTCATGTATAATACTCTCCCCATAACAAACAAAAAAGCAGGCTGAAGTTTAGTGCACATCGACAATAAAATGATGGTTCCCTTGTTGTATTTGACACCTCATTACTTCATGAGCAGTTTGGCAATTTATAGTATGGCCCCAGTGAATAACAATAGTGAATAAATAAATGACACCGATCTTCTACCCATAGGTTGTAATGATTGGTCCAGAGTGCCTACATTCCTCTTAACAGCATTACAAATATGCTCAGTCTTCCCAAATCAGGTGACTGAAAGAGTTAAGCAAATATTATCCTATCTATGAAATCTAACGCCGCTCATTATACATATTTGCATGTATCTTGATTAAGGAGTTGAAAAAAAACCTTGAACTATGTGTCAAGGATCAGTTGTCAGTATCAAAATACTCATGCTAATCCCAGTATTCTGTGATCCAGAACTAGGAAAGGTATTTTGTGTGGGGCAATGCACCTCTGTGCTACAGTGTGGAGATAGTTGTGTTTTCTCCCTCCCATGTGCACAGCCATTTTCATGACAGATGTCATAAGTTATTTACTACACTGAATTGCCCAGTTTACAGGAACCCAATTATTTCTCACTCTCCAATATGGCAGCTATCTCTCATTTAATAGCTTATCAACTGTATGATCTATTTTATGGACTAGGGTGTGCTACATACAGCAGTCAAGTAGACTAGAAGTAATAACACATTTATTCAAGACAGAATTACAGGAAGAAATAACATTATGACACAACTGTAGAGTTTATGTTTGTCACAGGAAGACTTAGCGAGTAACCCCTTGTGGAATTACTACAGGAGATACCAACAGGCTGATAACTCTATTGATGATGCGTGATGCAAGCTTAACTGTGAGGTGTAGACAAAGGCTAGGTCTGTGAGTGAGAATCTGCTGAAAGAGGGATTAATTAGATTTGCAGAAGTCGGCACCAGTGAGGAGCTACTCTGAATGAAGACCGCGGAGCATTCGGTGGAATTGCTTGGTATAACTCCTGCAATGACTGGCTTGTTGGAGACAATGCACTGACCTCAGTACTGCTGAAGCAAAGGTATACAATGCGGACTATTTTCAGGCATGTGACTTGTGGAGGGAAATAGTTCCATGCAGGTGTCGGCTCCTGATGTGAACTGGAACACAGCCAGATGCCAAGAGTAGTGCCTGCAGTGTTGGTATCTTGAGTTTCCAGTGATAACAAACAGCATTGTATTTGTTGTTGTGCTGGCTTGCTACCTGGAACTGTTATCATCATAGCTCACTTGTGGATGCGTGTACAAGAAGTGGATGATGCTTGAGGCCAGATCATTTGCAGGACACAGGTGTACGTGCAGTTGCTGTCCCTTCAAAATGTAGGAGCAGATACTGCTTCCCTTCTTCCCTAGATGGTGGAGTTATCTTGCTTGTAGCTGAAGAGCCTACATCCACTTCTCACTTTGGGGAGTAATTGGTGCAGGCCTGTATAACCTCTGTCTTATGGGGGAGGGAGGAGCCACATTGACAGGTCACCACAGTGGAACTGATTTCCCCCCCCCCTCCCCTCCCCCCCCCCCCCCCCACCACAGTCCCCCACCCCATCGGCTGACATAGGCATCTGAAAATGTCGAGGGAGCCAATGACGGTTGCACCCCAGACCCTATATCTTGTTCCTGAGTTGGGAGGCATCACCATGCAGAAGTCGTGGACAGTCTGGGCACAATGGCCAACAGCAGAGTGGGCAGGAACATGTGCATCTGGAAAAAGAAACAGATGAAGGCTAGCACATCATGGAAGGATTGATGGTGTAGAGTGGCCAGGAAGTAAGTGGAAAGAAATAGAGCACAGCACCAGAGGAATCACTTGAGTGTGAAGCTGTCAGAGGATCCGACGTAGGATCCACAAGGAAGGGGCTTAAGCACTGGAAGACTGGTCTGTTGTGAGCTCACTGCCATGTGTGCATGAGAGCAGGGAAAAGACGAGAGCAGAGTGCTGGAGGAAAAACTCCAATGAGTGCTTGCTGCTGGAGCATGCGTAGGAGCACAAAGGAAATTGTATGTCTGGGTGAGGAATTGAGGAATGGAGGGTCCTGTTGATCCAAAAAGCCTGGTGGAAGGAGGACAATGCGTCGGAGGAACCCACTGCTTGTGAAGCTACCGCAGTCTGGCAGAGCTCTGTAGATGACTGATTTTTGGAGGTGATGGACTCTTGAAACCCTGGAGACAGTTGGCCACAGAGATGGTTGGGCCCAGAGACGGATTTATTTCTAAATACATAAACCGCAAACAGCGATGGAGAGTGCCATATAACAGTACTAGTAATTTCTTTTCGTGCTCCAATCGCAAATAGGGAAGGGGAAAACCACTGTCTATTGGCCTCTGTACAAGTCCTGATTTCTCTCATCGTATATTTATGGTCATTATGCAAATGTACATTAATGGCAGTAAAATCAACCCAAAGTCAGCCTCAAATAACAGTTCTCTCAATTTCCACAATTACCTCTGAAAAAGATCATCATCATTTCTCCAGCACTTGTGTTCATGGTACATCTCCATAACACTTGCGAGCTGATCGAACAAATCTAGCAGCATGCTTCTCAATTGCTACAATGTTTTCCTTTAAACTGACACACAAACAGCACACAAGGATATGTCGCTCAAGTGTTCTATACACTGTCTCCTATATAGATGACCTACGCTGCCTCAGAATTCTTCCAATAAAGCTAAGTTGAGCATTCACCTTCCCTACTATCAACCTGATATGCTCATTCCATTTCACACCGTTTTGCAACGTTATGGCTAGATATTTAATTGATGTATCAAGTGGCACATTGCTGTATTCAAACAATACAGGATTGTTTTTCCTACTCAGCCACATTTATGCACATTTTTCTACATTTGGAGCAAGCTGTCATTAATCACATCAATTAGAACCTGAAGACAGGTGACCCTCGTTAGTTAGTGACATGTTCCATAGATCATTTGAGCGATTCTTTTATCAAAATGCTGTGGAGGGAGTGAGTCATTTTACAGCATATGTATATATGATTAGTGTTAGTATTGATGAAGAAGGATGTGATGGGGTGTTACAGAGTCTATGCTTTGGCAAACAGAAGTTACTTGGGGGAAAGAACAATAGCACTTCCTGTTGGCCTCTTACATAGAGCAATTTTGTGTTTGATCGCAAGCAATGTCCATGCTCTTTTGAACTCCTACTTCCATTTTTACTGGTCAGTATAACATCTCAGTCTGTTTAGAATGCCAGAATTCTTAAGGAAATTACCGTATTTACTCGAATCTAAGCCGCACCTGAAAAATGAGACTCAAAATTAAAGAAAAAAATTTTCCCGAATCTAAGCCGCACCTGAAATTTGAGACTCGAAATTCAAAGGGAGAGAAAAGTTTTAGGCCGCACCTCCAAATCAAAACAAAGTCGGTCCATTCAAATATGAGACACAATTTAGGTCGAATGAATGACGATACACCTATAGTAGTTTGGTTCGAGTCGTAAGCTTAGCAGTTCAGCTTTACCAGGTAGCCATTGCTATGCGTCAGGCGCTCCGTCTGTATTTATACGGGTATCCTTCCTTTTTCACGTGCTTCATCTGATTTGAATTGATTGCTTTTTTTTTTTTTTATCTGATAAGTGCCGTTCTCTTTATTATAGGTGTTTTCGTCACTCTACTGTGTCATGCATTGTTTGTCCCATTCAGATAATGAGTGTTTATGGCTTGTTGCCGCTCACGGCATGGCTTGCTTTTGTGCATGCTACCGCGCTTACAATTTAAAAAAAAAGACGAGAGGAATCGTCTCATTAGCAAAACAATGGCAAGATACTGATATTTGTTGTTACTTACACGGCTGCTTTCTTTGATAATGATAAACAAGAACCATAGAAGATTTTCTGAACGAGAGTTTGGCGAAAATTTTTCTCCGTTTGAAAATCTTTGCAGACGCCTCTTCAGTACATTACATTCTGCACAGAAATTAGTCATCTGAGATTTAAAAATCTGGTCACTCGTCCTGCTTCATTTCTGACTGTATCACTTTTAGGCGTAAGGATAATACGAATATAAACATGACGTGATATGTATATTGTTTCGAGTTTGCTGTTGTCTCACTCCAGTTTCGGTTTTATTGTTTTCATTGCAAGATTCAAAAACTTGAACTTCAGACCGTAGGTTAAAAAAATGAATGTAGATTATTAGACAGTAGATTTGTGAGATTAGTGTATTGTTTGCAGTTGAAAAATGACGATAAATTCATCAGGGGCTCATTTTTGTCCTAGTTAACATCCCCCACAAGAGACAACTTTGAATATAGGAATATGGTTGTTTCTTTAAAACAGCCAACTTTTCTCAAAAGGAATTACTAAAAGACATTTTTCCCATGCTCCACTAAATTCTATAAAGAAATTTTTCATTTTATCCTGTTGTAACATCTGTTCTTATACATTGAGAGTTTTGTTCAGCGACTAAAGGCTGTTCAGCCACACTGACAAAGACTTATGATAACATGTATCTTCTCCACAATCTTCCATGGCATTTAACAACTTCACCATATCTGAGATTTCACTCTGTTCATTGCCTGACAAAAATTCTTTATTTAAGGCAATATAATAACCTGCCTCTTCATCGTCTTTGTCTCCATTTTTCAACTTTTCTGATGCTTATCATGCCCTCATCCTTCTCATGTACTTCTATTTCCTCAATCCCTCCATACAAGTATTGCATTCCTGGTTCCTAATTCATTCATTCCCCTCACTCACCCCCCCCCCCTCCCCCCTATCCTGGTGATTGATTGAACAGGACACTTCCTCTAAACAACTCATCAACTGTTCTTTCTTTATCTTTTTGATTTTATAAGTACCATATAAAACCTTTTACAAAATCCCTCACCTGGCAGTTTTGCTTATCTGAAACACTTTCACTTCTTTGCAGTCACAATTCTGACTTTAGCAATTATTTCTTCATTTGGTCCCTATATTAAAACCATCATATACTCTCCCATTGTGAACTGCCAACAGAGAGGTCCTCAGTTTAACGAGTTATTTCTTGCTTCATTGAGCTTATATGGTTACCCATTGGTATTTTTTGGGATCTCTCAAAGGCCTTTGATTGTGTAAATCATGGAATTCTTTTATAAGCTAAATCATTGTGGTTTGAGGGGGGGCAGTGCACAAATGGTTTAATTCATACTTAACTGGAAGAATGCAGAAAGTTGAAATAAGCGATTCATGTAATGTTAAAACAACAGCTGATTCCTCAAACGGGGGGAGGGGGGGTGCGGCGGGTGGCGGTGGCTATCAAGTACGGGGTCCCACAGGGTTCGGTCTTAGGTCCTTTACTGTTCTTGATATATATTAATGACTTACCATTCCACATTTATGAAGATGCAAAGTTAGTTCTTTTTGCTGATGATGCAAGTATAGTAATAACATCCAAAAACCAAGAACTAAGTGATGTAATTGTAAATGATGTCTTTCACAAAATTATTAAGTGGTTCTCAGCAAACGGACTCTCTTTAAATTTTGAAAAAACACAGTATATACAGTTCCGTACAATAAATGGCACAACTCCAGTAATAAATAAGGGCTTTGAACAAAAGTCTGTAGCTAAGGTAGAATTTTCAAAATTTTTAGGTGTGGCCATTGATGAGAGGTTAAATTGGAAGCAACACATTGATGGTCTGCTGAAACGTCTGAGTTCAGCTACGTACACTATTAGGGTTATTGCAAATTTTGGTGACAAGAATCTCAGTAAATTAGCTTCCTATACCTACTTTCATTCACTGCGTTCGTATGGCATCATATTCTAGGGTAATTCATCATTGAGTAGAAAAGTATTCATTGCTCAAAAACGTGTAATCAGAATAATTGCTGGAGCCCACCCACAGTCATCCTGCAAACATCTATTTAAGGATCTAGGGATCCTCACAGTAACCTCACAGTATATATATTCACTTATGAAATTTGTTGTTAATAATCCTACCCAGTTCAAAAGTAATAGCAGTGTGCATAGCTATAACACCAGGAGAAAGGATGATCTTCACTATGCAGGGTTAAATCTGACTTTGGCACAGAAAGGGGTAAATTATGCTGCGACAAAAGTCTTTGGTCACCTACCAAACAGCATCAAAAGCCTGACAGATAGTCAACCAACAATTAAAAATAAATTAAAAGAATTTCTAGATGACAACTCCTTCTACTCACTGGCTGAATTTTTAGATATAAATTAAGGGAGCGGGGGTGGGGAGAAATTAGCTTAACATTAGTGTCATGCAATATTTCGTGTAATGCAATATCTTATACAGACATCTTTTATTAACCTGACACGTTCCACATCATTGCGAAGTGTCGTATTCATGATCTATGGAACAAGTATTAATCTAATCTAATCTATTGGGATTGATAGTGCTCCCTTCAAAATCATTATTACCATTTCTGTCTATTCAAGTACCAATTCCCTCATATAGGTCACCTTTCTGCATAATTATTTTGGTAATTATAACCTTTACTAATCCCTTGTTTATTAAGTTTACCATCCGTCCAGTTTTTTTTTCTCCAAAAGTCGAAGTTTCATTTATTTCCTCAATCAAATTCCCTATCCAGTTTGTCCATATGTTTAAAAAATTGTTCAACTTAATCATTTGCTCCATAAACCAAACCTCAGTGTATCCTTTCAGGTAACGTCCTCTTTAACATGAGAGTCTGTGTTAATTCATCAAAAAGTTGATTTAAGTGTACCAAACTTTTCAACTGAGTTTTGCAAAATTATTTATTTCATACGTCACTTCTGATCTCTATTAGTGTATTACATTTAGAAGCTCACTCTAGATCGTAGCCCACTCTGATTCTGATCAGAACTTTTTCAAAAAATTCCCTTTTAAACTCATCAAGTGTTAAGTTTTGACAATTATGCGGTTAGCCCAAGACAGTGCTTCTCCCTCTAGAAATTATTTTACAGTTTTGCGTTTTACTTCACTACTCTTTTAGGAAGGATGTTGCCTTACAATTTTGCATAAAGTCTATTGGGTGCAAAAATTCCCATCCCTGTAAAAAGATTTCATTGGCATATTTGACCACATATTGTACCCAATACTAAGGAAAATATTTGAACATGCTTCCTCTTGGAATTGTCTCAATTACTTTTTGGATGACACCACATTCTCTTTCAGAGCTAACACACTACCTTTACAATGGCCACCAGTATAATTTACAAACTTTTCTACTTCTTCAATCTTCTCACCTAATTATTAGTATGGACATTGATATGACTGTTGACAGTTTAAATTTGACAGCTCAGTTTTCAAAGGATATTAGAAATTTCATTTGAGAGATCAGGTTCCACCACTGCCACTTTCAGTGCTGTTCATGGCAAGCTGGATTCTGTGGAAGTTACTTTGTCACCTACACCATTCACTCTTCAAGTCAAATTAACTACTTTTTACTTCCATGCCAAGTGGTCTACAGATTCGCACATGACCATCTGGATTTAGATGAAATTTTGTATGAAAATTCCCACATGTACCCAGTAAACATTGGTAAAGACCACCAATTCAGTACTTGCAGAGAAAGTCAGTTTTTCATCTCATAGTGTGGCTTTCAACAATGTACCACTGAGTTTTCTGGAACTTTGAGACATAATAGCTCTATCAGTGTTTCCTTGAAAGAAGCAAAAGTAGACCTTGTTGGACAAACTTTTGCACTTCTTAAGTGAAACAATAAAGATTTCGTGCGCAATTTGTGTATGGGTAATCTGAAGCAAAGTAGGTCGAAAAAATAACAGATAGAAAAAAAAATTGAAGTTTAGGTTTTTATATCCCTGGAAGTAAGTGCATGACAAACCTGAAACTTTACACAAGATCTTGGAATACAAAATTTCATTCTTCTACTGCTTTACAATAGTTTACAAATCAAGCACAAAGCTGATGGTTTTTATAAAAATGCCAAAAACGAGTAGTTTCAGCTCACTTCTACAAAAAGTATTTTTTCCAAAAGCCTTTAAAGCATTTTCACTAGAAAGGCCATGTTCCAAACTACCTAAAAAAAAAGTGATTTGTTTTTGGATTGCCAGTGTATAAGGCCCAGAAAAGCAGCAACAAGGAGAAGGCATTGTGAAAATGTGTCCCATATTCCATTGGTACTTAAATCTGATTTATTTTGTTATGTTTTACAATTGTTTAGCACTCTCTGGGAAAGGCAATACCAAAAGTCCTGATAAACAGAAGGTGAGCTTGAGTCAGAAGAACTGGAAAAACTACAAAATAAATAAATAAAACCTAGCTGTCCTTTGTCATGACTTGCAAGGCACTGGAGACAATAGTAGTGTCGCCCTAACCGCCGTCTGATTCACGTCTGCTGTGCAGCGAGCTACCTTAATTTAAGTATTAACTATATTTTTCTTACTTGTCACTTCTTCTTCGGTGTGTTTTTGCTTTTAGGAAGCTTTAATTGTCGAGTGCTAGTAGTAGTGTTCCATAGATTTCGTGTTTGTTTTGAATACAGTCAGAGAGAGTCCCTTTAGTCAGCCATAGTGCCAGTAGTGCTAGTGTTTGTTTTGAATACAGTCCAGAGACAGGTAGTGCTATTTTCATTGTTTCCTACAAGAAGTGGTTAGCAATCACAGTTTAGTTAATAATCAGCCGCCTTTAGTGAATTAGCAGTCTAGTTAAAAGTTGATTAAGTCTCTTCAGTAAATTGATTCCTTAGGATGGATAGGATGTGTGACTGCTGTGTACGGACGCAGGAGGAGCTGGCCACTCTTCGCGAACAGCTGAGCGTGTTGATGGCCGCGGTCAGCCGTCTTCAGGTTACTGCCTCGGAGTGTAGCGGCAGTGGGGAGTCTGGTGTGTCGCAAGGTACACCCCAGGTGTTACATGCTTCACCCACTGTCCCCGCTGTCGAGACATCTTCGCGGGTACCGGGCGCGGTTGGGCCACCCTCTCCCCAAGGGGAGTGGCGGGTTCAGAGGCGTTAGCGGCGTACGAGGCGGAGGGTCAATGTGGAGGCTGCCTGTGTGGCATCGCCCACTCTGCCTGTGAGTGGACATGTGGCTGCTCCTTCAGCAAGGTCCGAGCAGGCACACGGGGGGAGGGGTTTATTAGTTATTGGGAGCTCCAACGTTAGGCGGGTGATGGAGCCCCCTAGGGACATAGCGGAAAGGTCGGGGAAGAAGGCCAGTGTTCACTCTGTCTGCTTGCCAGGTGGTCTCATCCGAGATGTGGAGGAGGCCCTACCGGCGGCGATAGAGAGCACTGGGTGCACCCGACTGCAAATTGTTGCTCATGTCGGCACCAATGACTCCTGCCGTCTGGGTTCAGAGGTCATCCTCAGTTCGTACAGGCGGTTGGCGGAGTTGGTGAAGGTGGAAAGCCTCGCTCGCGGGGTGGAATCAGAGCTAACTATTTGTAGTATCGTTCCGAGAACCGATCGTGGTCCTCTGGTTTGGAGCGAGTGGAAGGCTTAAACCAGAGGCTCAGACGATTCTGCGGAGAGATGGGGTGCAATTTTCTCGACCTCCGCTATCGGGTGGAGAAATGTAGGGTCCCCCTGAATAGGTCAGGCGTGCACTACACGCCGGAAGCGGCTACGAGGGTAGCGGAGTACATGTGGAGTGCACACGGGGTTTTTCTAGGTTAGAGAATTCCCTCCCTAGGCCCGACAAGACGCCTCCTGAGATGCAGCAAGGCAGGAGTAGGCAAAATGCAACAGGGAATAACAATATTAATGTGCTAATAGTAAACTGCAGGAGCGTCTATAGAAAGGTCCCAGAACTGCTCTCATTAATAAACGGTCACAACGCCCATATAGTACTAGGGACAGAAAGTTGGCTGAAACCACATGTAAACAGTAATGAAATCCTAAACTCAGATTGGAATGTATACCGCAGAGACAGGCTGGACAGTGAAGGGGGAGGCGTGTTTATAGCGATAAGAAGTGCAATAGTATTGAAGGAAATTGACGGAGATTAGAATTGTGAAATGATTTGGTTGAAGGTCACGGTTAAAGCAAGCTCAGACATGGTAATTGGATGTCTCTATAGGCCCCCGGGCTCAGCAGCTGTTGTGGCTCAGCACCTGAAGAATAATTTGGAAAATATTTCGAGTAGATTTCCCCACCATGTTATAGTTCTGGGTGGAGATTTTAATTTGCCGGATATAGACTGGGAGACCCAAACGTTCATAACGGGAGGCAGGGACAAAGAATCCAGTGAAATATTTTTAATTGCTTTATCTGAAAACTACCTTGAGCAGTTAAACAGAGAACCGACTCGTGGCGATAACATATTAGACCTTCTGGTGACAAACAGACCTGAACTATTTGAGTCAGTTAATGCAGGACAGGGAATCAGCGATCATAAACTGGTTACTGCATCGATGATTTCAGCCGTAAATAGAAATATTAAAAAAGGTAGGAAGATTTTTCTCTTTAGCAAAAGTGACAAAAAGCAGATTACAGAGTACCTGACGGCTCAACACAAAAGTTTTGTCTCAAGTACAGATAGTGTTGAGGATCAGTGGACGAAGTTCAAATCCATCGTACAATATGCGTTAGATGAGTATGTGCCAAGCAAGATCGTAAGAGAGAGAAAACAGCCACCGTGGTACAACAACCGAGTTAGAAAACTGCTGCGGAAGCAAAGGGTACTTCACAGCAAACATAAACATAGCCAAAGCCTTGCAGACAAACAAAAATTACGCGAAGTGAAATGTAGTGTGAGGAGGGCTGTGCGAGAGGCGTTCAATGAATTCGAAAGTAAAGTTCTATGTACTGACTTGATAGAAAATCCTAAGAAATTTTGGTCCTATGTCAAAGCGGTAGGTGGATCAAAACAAAATGTCCAGACACTCTGTGACCAAAATGGTACTGAAACAGAGGATGACAGACTAAAGGCCGAAATACTAAATGTCTTCTTGCAAAGCTGTTTCACAGAGGAAGACTGCACTGTAGTTCCTTCTCTAGATTGTCGCACAGATGACAAAATGGTAGATATCGAAATAGATGACAGAGGGATAGAGAAACAATTAAAATCGCTCAAGAGAGGAAAGGCCGCTGGACCTGATGGGATACCAGTTCGATTTTACACAGAGTACGCGAAGGAACTTGCCTCCCCTTCTTGCAGCGGTGTACCGTAGGTCTCTAGAAGAGCGAAGCGTTCCAAAGGATTGGAAAAGGGCACAGGTCATCCCCGTTTTCAAGAAGGGACGTCGAACAGATGTGCAGAACTATAGACCTATATCTCTAACGTCGATCAGTTGTAGAATTTTGGAACACGTATTATGTTAGAGTATAATGTCTTTTCTGGAGACTAGAAATCTACTCTGTAGGAATCAGCATGGGTTTCGAAAAAGACGGTCGTGTGAAACCCAGCTCTCGCTATTCGTCCACGAGACTCAGAGGGCCTTAGACATGGGTTCACAGGTAGATGCCGTGTTTCTTGACTTCCACAAGGCGTTTGACACAGTTCCCCACAGTCGTTTAATGAACAAAGTAAGATCATACGGACTATCAGATCAATTGTGTGATTGGATTGAGGAGTTCCTAGATAACAGAATGCAGCATGTCATTCTCAATGGAGAGAAGTCTTCCGAAGTAAGAGTGATTTCAGGTGTGCCGCAGGGGAGTGTCACAATATACATAAATGACCTGGTGGATGACATCGGAAGTTCACTGAGGCTTTTTGCAGATGATGCTGTGGTGTATCGAGAGGTTGCAACAATGGAAAATTGTACTGAAATGCAGGAGGATCTGCAGCGAATTGACGAATGGTGCACGGAATGGCAATTGAATCTCAATGTAGACAAGTGTAATGTGATGCGAAACATAGAAAGATAGGTCCCTTATCATTTAGCTACAAAATAGCAGGTCAGCAACTGGAAGCAGTTAATTCCATAAATTATCTGGGTGTACGCATTAGGAGTGATTTAAAATGGAATGATCATATAAAGTTGATCGTCGGTAAAGCAGATGCCAGACTGAGATTCATTGGAAGAATCCTAAAGAAATGCAATCCGACAACAAAGGAAGTAGGTTACAGTACGCTTGTTCACCCACTGCTTGAATACTGCTCAGCAGTGTGGGATCCGCACCAGATAGGGTTGACAGAAGAGATAGAGAAGATCCAACGGACAGCAGCGCGCTTCGTTACAGGATCATTTAGTAATCGCGAAAGCGTTACGGAGATGATAGATAAACTCCAGTGGAAGACTGCAGGAGAGATGCTCAGTAGCTCGGTACGGGCTTTTGTTAAAGTTTCGAGAACATACCTTCACCGAAGAGTCAAGCAGTATATTGCTCCCTCCTACGTATATCTCGCGAAGACCACCACGAGGATAAAATCAGAGAGATTAGAGCCCACACAGAAGCATACCGACAATCCTTCTTTCCACGTACAATACAAGACTGGAATAGAAGGGAGAACCGATAGAGGTACTCAGGGTACCCTCCGCCACACACCGTCAGGTGGCTTGCGGAGTATGGATGTAGTTGTAGTTAAAATTGTTGCAGAAGAGCTGCACCATACACACCCAATAAATTGTTCTCAAGTTTTACATCTTTGTTACAGTGTGTAAATTTTGGTGAAGTTCATAGCAGTACACATGGATTTTTTTGAAAAGTGATTCATGTTAATGAGAAGTTTGAATGTGTGTTTTTATTTTGTAATACTATTGATGTGCTAGTTTAATCCAGGTTTGAAGTACAGTGTATTTTGTGTTTATATACTTTGGAGCTTATGTAGAACTTTACCCTACTGATGGTACACTACTGGTCATTAAAATTGCTATACCACGAAGATGATGTGCTACAGACACGAAGTTTAACCAACAGGAAGAAGATGTTGTGGTATGCAAATGATTAGCTTTTCAGAGCATTCACACAAGGTTGGCGTCAGTGGCGACACCTACAACGTGCTGACAGGAGGAGAGTTTCAACCGATTTCTCATACACAAACAGTAGTTGACCGGTATTGCCTGGTGAAACATTGTTGTGATGCCTCATGTAAGGAGGAGAAATGTGTACCATCACGTTTCCGACTTTGATAAAGGTTGGATTGTAGCCTATTGCAATTGTGGTTTATGGTATCGCCACATTGCTGCTCGCGTTGGTTGAGCTCCAATGACTGTTAGCAGAATATGGAATTGGTGGGTTCAGGAGGGTAATAAGGAATGCCGTACTGGATCCAAACGGCCTTGTATCACTAGCAGTCGAGATGACAGGCATCTTATCCGCATGGCTGTAACGGAACGTGCAGCCTCGTCTCGATCCCTGAGTCAACAGATGGGGATGTTTGCAAGACAACAAACATCTGCACGAACAGTTCGACAACATTTGCAGCAGCATGGACTATCAGTTCGGAGACCATGGCTGCAGTTACCCTTGACGCTCCATCAGACAGAAGCGCCTGCGATGGTGTACTCAACGACGAACTTGGGTGCATGAATGGCAAAACGTCATTTTTTTCGGATGAATCCAGGTTCTGTTTACAGCATTATGATGGTCGCATCTGTGTTTGGCGACATCGCGGTGCACGCAGATTGAAAGCATGTATTCGTCATCGCCATACTGGCGTATCACCTGGCGTGATGGTATGGGGTGCCATTAGTTACACGTCTCGGTCACCTCTTGTTCGCATTGACGGCACTTTGAACAGTGGATGTTACATTTCAAATGTGTTACGACCCGTGGCTCTACCCTTCATTCGATCCCTGCGAAACCCTACATTTTAGCAGGATACTGCACAACCGCATGTTGCAGGTCCTGTATGGGCCTTTCTAGATACAGAAAATGTTCGATTGCTGCCCTGGGCAGCACATTCTCCAGATCTCTCACCAATTGAAAACGTCTGGTCAATGGTAGCCGAGCAACTGGCTCGTCATGATATGTCAGTCACTACTCTTGATGAACTATGTCATCGTGTTGAAGCTGCATGGGCAGCTGTACCTGTACACTCCATGCAAGCTCTGTTTGACTCAATGCTCAGGCATATCAAGGTCATTATTACAGCCAGCGGTGGTTGTTCTGGGTACTGATTTCTCAGGAGCTATGCAACCAAATTGCGTGAAAATGTTATCACTTGTCAGTTCTAGTATAATATATTTGTCCAATGAATACCTGTTTATCATCTTCATTTCTTCTTGGTGTAGCAATTTTAATGGCCAGTAGTGTAAATTCTATAAATGTGTTGCTATAGTCCATGATGGTTTAACCACTGCATATTTCTTTCATTGCTGTGCAGCAGCAGCCTCAGGCCAGTTTATGCCTGGTAAGGGGCTCTTTACACTTGATCCCAAGCGTGATAGGGGTTTGTTTCTACAGGGTCTCAGCCTTATGATACATTTAAGTGTCCTTGCCCGAAGCTGGAAGAGGTCTCTTTTAGAATCGTAAGCCTATGTTTACTCCAAGATACTTGAATTTTGTACAGGTTTCATTAATTTGCTGTTGAATAACATGATGAAAACTGTACTGCCAGTCAAGAGATATCACTGATATAGCTTAATTAGAATAATGTGCTGTACTGGAACCCAGCTCTTGTTGCTTTTTTGGGGTCATTAAAATGAATTTGCATGTCAGTGTATAAAGCTGGATTCCTGCATCGTGCCTACATTTCCCTTAAATTGCAGACCAACAATCTTTTCTGCATGTATGTTCTTGTCAATTTACAGGGAATGCTAGAATATCGTTCTCTGTCTTAAGCTTTTGAGCACACTTTATGTTTCTTGCTGATACTCCAGAAAGTCTTGCTGTTTCTCTTTGCCCAGAATTTGGGTGCCAAGGTTAAAATTTGTGTCTGTTCTTTATGGTTGGATTCCCCTATCTTGCCCTTCAGTTCAGTCAACAAATATGCATAGTCAGCCCAGTTTCCACATTGCTTGATTTTACTGGCTTGTTCAGTTGCCATTTTACAACCATAGCATTTGTGATGTGATTTCCAATCCCACTATGTGGCTTTTCGAATTTTTTGCTTCATATACTGAGCCTTTGTCTCTGGTGATTACTACTTGTCTCAGGGATGAGTACTAATGATAAGACAGTGGTTAACACTTCATTTGGTGTGACTTCATTGCTACACTGTGATGATGATGATGAGGCTGTCAAAACTGCCTCCAGATATTTATTTGATACAGTCTTGCAAGCTGGACAAATTTTCTTACCTGGCTGTATGTTGTGAATAAAAGTAAGCATCTTCATCGTAGAACAAGCCTTATCTGCTGTTTCAGTATTACCTTTCTGAATTCCTGTCTGTACATTATGATCCTTTTTGTCAAAGGGCTCAAAGCATTTTAGTTTTATTTTATTTTATTTATTTATTTATTTATTTTTGTAAATTCTCATATTAAGACAGCAACAAAGCTTCATGGTGCAAACAAACATGAATAGTTCCAGCGTTCCTTCAGAGCATCAGACTCGTAACTCTTGTTCGCATAACTAAAATTGGTAAACAATCTCAAAGCAGTTTTTTCCCCATAGTAAATGACATGACACTGTGATGCTCCATCTGCTTACCTAATTGAGCAGAAAGGCAAGCTACTCCCATCTGGGTCTGTTTCTACTTAATTGCAAAAGTATTACTTGCAAAACACCACTGGCTCAAATGGCAGCCAAACTACAACTGAATGAAATTGTGCACATTAAATAATACTGGTATAAAATAAAATAGACATGTAACAATATTATGAAAAGGAAAGTTGCTACTCACCATACAGTGGAGATGCTACCCCTTCCCTCCGCACCCCAGCCTCCTCCTTGACTTCACCCAGTCACCACTCCCGTTATGCTCACAGTGTGATTTCAGATGCCTGAGACTGTAGTTTTCTGTGTGTGTGTGTGTGTGTGTGTGTGTGTGTGTGTGTGTGTGTGTGTGTGTGTGTACATCTGTTGTTGATGAAGACCTTGATGAAGACCTTAAGGGCCGAAAGCTTTATTTGTGACAGTCTTTTTGTTGAGTCTATCTGCGACTCAGCATTTCCGCTATATGGTGAGTAGCAACTTCCCTTTTCATAATATTGTTACATCCCATCCTGGTTTTCCATTGTTTGATAAAATACACATGTATATAGTTAAGAAAAAAAATAATCAAATGTAGTATTATTACAAATATAGATCTGGTTGCATCATCTTATGAAGTTACTCTGCGCCATAAGAAACCACTCACTGTGCTGCAAATACAACTATTAAATGCAGATTGTTTCAACAAGGCTTCACAAGACTGAACCAGACAGAAACATAGCTTGTTTTCCACTACATTTGGATTTGTCTGCCTCTCCAATATACTCTGAAAAAAGCGCTCTCAAATTTTTCCAAAGTATCACACTTGTCAGTAGTAGTAACTGTTCATGTTCTCGCTTCCCTCAAAAATTCTGAAATAATGTATCCAATTTTTTGTCAGTCAGTTTTTAATCAAGGCAAAACATTTGAAAAACTGTCCCAAAACTCTTTTGGGTGAATGTTACTGACAGGACCAATATCAAAAATTGTCTGTTAGTCACAGAAGCCATATCACATTACTGTGACAAAATTGCATTCTGTATTATTAGTATCTGTTCTAATGTTCTTTTTTACATTACACTATCTACTGTCATGTTCTACATCTACATCTACATCTACATCTACATCTACATCTACATCCATACTCCGCAAGCCACCTGATGGTGTGTGGCGGAGGGTACCCTGAGTACCTCTATCGGTTCTCCCTTCTATTCCAGTCTTGTATTGTACGTGGAAAGAAGGATTGTCGGTATGCTTCAGTGTGAGCTCTGATTTCTTTGATTTTATCCTCATGGTCTCTTCGCGAGATATACATAGGAGGGAGCAATATACTGCTTGACTCTTCGGTGAAGGTATGTTCTTGGAGCTTTAACAAAAGCCCGTACCGAGCTACTGAGCGTCTCTCCTGCAGAGTCTTCCACTGGAGTTTATCTATCATCTCCGTAACGCTTTTGCGATTACTAAATGATCCTGTAATGAAGCGCGCTGCTCTCCATTGGATCTTCTCTATCTCTTCTATCAACCCTATCTGGTGCGGATCCCACACTGCTGAGCAGTATTCAAGCAGTGGGCGAACAAGCGTACTGTAACCTACTTCCTTTGTTGTCGGATTGCATTTCCTTAGGATTCTTCCAATGAATCTCAGTCTGGCATCTGCTTTACCGACGATCAACTTTATATGATCATTCCATTTTAAATCACTCCTAATGCGTACTCCCAGATAATTTATGGAATTAACTACTTCCAGTTGCTGACCTGCTATTTTGTAGCTAAATGATAAGGGACCTATCTTTCTATGTATTCGCATCACATTACACTTGTCTACATTGAGATTCAATTGCCATTCCGTGCACCATTCATCAATTCGCTGCAGATCCTCCTGCATTTCAGTTCAATTTTCCATTGTTGCAACCTCTCGATACACCACAGCATCATCTGCAAAAAGCCTCAGTGAACTTCCGATGTCATCCACCAGGTCATTTATGTATATTGTGAATAGCAACAGTCCTATGACACTCCCCTGCGGCACACCTGAAATCACTCTTACTTCGGAAGACTTCTCTCCATTGAGAATGACATGCTGCGTTCTGTTATCTAGGAACTCCTCAATCCAATCACACAATTGATCTGATAGTCCGTATGCTCTTACTTTGTTCATTAAACGACTGTGGGGAACTGTGTCAAATGCCTTGCGGAAGTCAAGAAACACGGCATCTACCTGTGAACCCGTGTCTAAGGCCCTCTGAGTCTCGTGGACGAATAGCACGAGCTGGGTTTCAATGACCGTCTTTTTCGAAACCCATGCTGATTCCTACAGAGTAGATTTCTAGTCTCCAGAAAAGACATTATACTCGAACATAATACGTGTTCCAAAATTCTACAACTGATCGACGTTAGAGATGATCATATAAAGTTGATCGTCGGTAAAGCAGATGCCAGACTGAGATATAGAATGAGTAAGTCTATAGAAGCCATTGTGAGGCCTTGTGAGGGACCTTGGATTTTTAGGATTTTCTGCAGCTCAGTCTGGATGGAGGGAATGGGATCCATAGACTTACTAACTCCACCTGAGCCACGTACCCCTACCGTCTGCCTATTACCCAAAATCCACAAAGAGAACCATCCTGGTCGTCCCATTGTAGCAGGCTTCAAAGCCGCAACAGAACGTATCTCAGCTCTGGTAGACCAACACCTTCAACCTATCACCCGCAGACTCCCATTCTACATCAAGGACACAAACCACTTCCTAGAACGCCTCAAATCCATTCCCACTCCTCTCCCACCTGAAACCTTTCTTGTCACTATAGATGCTACATCCCTTCACACAAACATCCCACACATCCATGGTCTCTCTGCCCCTGAGCACTACCTCTCCCAACGCCCACCCGAAGATCTTCCAAAAACCTCGTTCCTTATCACACTTACCAACTGCATCCTCACCCATAATTACTTCACTTTTGAAGGCCAGACCTACAAACAAATTAGGGGAACGGCCATGGGAACCAGGATGACTCCGTCCTATGCCAACCTGTTCATGGGCCGCATGGAGGAGGCTTTCCTGAAGACCCAACAGCTGCTTCCCCTGGCCTGGTATAGGTTTATAGATGACATCTTTGTGGTCTTGACTCATGGTGAAGAAGCACTCCTTAATTTCCTCCATAACCTCAACTCCTTTTCGAATCTGAATTACACCTGATCCTTCTCCAAAACCCAAGCCACCTTCCTGGATGTTGACCTTCATCTTGTTGAAGCTCACATCCACACCTCTGTCCATATCAAACCCACAAACAAACAACAGTACCTTCACTTTGATAGCTGCCATCCATTCCACATCAAACGCTCCCTTCCCTACAGCCTAGGTATTCGTGGCAAACGTATCTGCTCCAGTGACGAATCCCTCAACAATTACACCAATAACCTGACCAGTGCTTTCCTCTCCCGCAACTATCCTGCAGACCTTGTCCACAAACAGATCTCCCGAGCAATACATTCCTCCCCGTCCAACAACAATATTCCTACCCTCAGACCACACAGAAGCATCCCCCTTGTCACCCAATATTATCCTGGCCTCGAATACATCAATAAATTACTCCGCCAGGGATATGACTTTCTCAAGTCAACCCCTGAAATGAGATGATCCCGTGACAAAATTCTCCCCATCCCACCCAGAGTTGCCTTTCGTCACCCCCCTAACCTCGGTAACATCCTTGTTAAACCCTACAATATTCCCAGACTACCTTCTCTACCCAGCAGTTCCTACCCCTGTAACCGACCCCGCTGCAAAACCTGCCCCGTGCATCCCCCCACAACCACCCACTCCAGCCCGCTGCTGGTAAAACATACACAATTCAAGGCAGGGCCACGTGTGAAACTACACATGTCATTTATCAGCTGACATGCCTGCACTGCACAGCCTTTTACATTGGTATGACAACAACTTAACTGGCTGAGCGCATAAACGGACACACGAACTGTCCGCCTAGGAGACGTCCAATACCCAGTAGCGGAGCATGCCCTCCAGCATAATTCTCGGGACCTAGGAACCTGCTACACCGTATGTGCCATTTGGCTTCTCCCACCCAACACCAGTTCTTCTGAACTGCGGAGATGGGAACTTGCACTCCAACACATCCTTTCATCCTGCCATCCCCCTGGACTGAACCTACGTTAAACCACCTCACTCCCATTTACTCTTCAGTCTTCTCCTCTTTCCCTTTCCTCTTTAGCCATTCATGCATCTTTTCATCCTACATCTTTATACTATATATCTCTTTACTTCTGTATGCATTCTCTTTGGTTTGAAGCTGGTACAGTACTTACAGTAGAATATCTTTAGCTTCCCTCTGACAACCATGCCTCCATCCTCGCTACCCTCACTGTTTTCCTTTCCCTGTTGCTTCATAACCTGGGTTGTGAGTAACTAAATCCTCTTTCCCTTCTTCCCTTTCTTTCCCCTCTCTCCTCCCTGATGAAGGAACATTTATTCTTAAAGCTAGGAACGTAAATTTTCGGTTTTTTTTTTTGTGTATCTATTGTCTGTACTGAGCTGAGGTAAGTACTGGCCAGCCCCTCTATCTTTTTGTTAGCAATAAAAAACTTTATAAGATGAGTATGTTAATACAAAGATATATTCAGTGAGCTCTGTGTTTTCGGTTGGTTAACTGGTATGGATTTACCACCTCACACTTCATCTGACTTAATCAGATTTTTGCATTTCTTTTACTCACTTGTTGACAAGAAAAAAAATTTCTTGTTATGGAGAATGCAGCATGTTATCTTTGGTGGATAGTAGTAGACAGATGTGGAAGTAACTTGGGTGTGCTCAAGGGAAGATTGTTGGGCCACTTGATGTTGATGTAATATATTAATGATCTTGCAGATGATGTTAGTAACTTCAGACATTTCGCAGACAATGCAGTTCTCTACAGTCAAGGGTAGCCTGATTGAAAATGCTCAAATATTTAGTCAGACCTTGATAAGATTTCAAAATAGTAAAGTGATTGGCTACTTGCTCTAAATATTCAGAAATGTAAAATTGTGCACTTCACAAAAAGAAAAAAACATAGTATCCTATGACTATAATATCAATGAGTCACTGTTGGAATCAGCCAGCTCATAGAGATACCTGTGTATCACGCTTTGGAGTGATTTGAAATGGAATGATCACATAGGCTCAGTCATGGATAGAGCAAGTAGCAGGCTCCGGTTAGCTGGTAAATAGTACGGAAATGCCATCATTCTAAAATTGAAACTGCTTATAAACCACTCTTACAACCCATCCTAGAATATGGGTCAAGTGTGGAGCCCTTATCAAAGACTAGCAGGGGATATTGAACATATATAGAGAAGGGCAGCACAAATAGTCACAAGTTTATTTGAGCCACTGGAGAGTGTCACTGAGATGTTGAAAGAACAGAATTGGCAGACTCTTGAAGATAGGCGGAAACCGTCCCAAGTTTCAAGAAGCAGTTTTGAACGATGACTCGAGGAATATACCTCCCCCAGCCCCTGTGTATCACTCTCATTTTGTTGTGGTCTTCAGTCCTGAGACTGGTTTGATGCAGCTCTCCATGCTACTCTATCCTGTGCAAGCTACTTCATCTCCCAGTACCTACTGCAACCTACATCCTTCTGAATCTGCTTGGTGTATTCATCTCTTGGTTTCCCTCTACGATTTTTACCCTCCATGCTGCCCTCCAAGGCTAAATTTATAATCCCTTGATACCTCAGGACGTGTCCTACCAACCGATCCCTTCTTCTAGTCAAGTTGGGCCACAGACTTCTCCTCTCCCCAATCCTATTCAATACCTCCTCATTAGTTACGTGATCTACCCACCCAATCTTCAACATTCTTCTGTAGCACCACATTTCGGAAGCTTCTATTCTCTTCTTGTCCAAACTATTTACTGTCCATGTTTCACTTCCATACATGGCTACACTCCATACAAATACTTTCAGAAACAACTTCCTGACAGTTAAATCTATACTCGATGTTAACAAATTTCTCTTCTTCAGAAACGCTTTGCTTGCCATTGCCAGTCTATATTTTATATCCTCTCTACTTCGACCATCATCAGTTATTTTGCTCCTCAAATAACAAAACTCCTTTACTACTTTAAGTGTCTCATTTCCTAATGTAATTCCCTTCACCATCACCCGACTTAATTGGACTACATTCCATTATCCTCGTTTTGCTTTTGTTGATGTTCATCTTATATCCTCCTTTTAAGACACTGTCCATTCTGTTCACCTGCCTTCCAAGTCCTTTGCTGTCTCGGACAGAATTACAATGTCATCGGCGAACCTCAAAGTTTTTATTTCTTCTCCATGGATTTTAATACCTACTCTGAATTTTTCTTTCGTTTCCTTTGCTGCTTGCTCAATATGCAGGTTGAATAACATTGGGGAGAGGCTACAACCCTGTCTCACTCCCTTCCCAACCGCTGCTTCCCTTTCATGTCCTTCGACTCTTATAACTGCCACCTGGTTTCTGTACAAATTGTAAATAGCCTTTCACTCCCTGTATGTTACCCCTGCCACCTTTAGAATTTGAAAGAGAGTATTCCAATCAACATTGTCAAAAGCTTTCTCTGAGTCTACAAATGCTAGAAACGTAGGTTTGCCTTTCCTTAATCTTTCTTCTAAGATAATGCGTAAGGTCAGTATTGCCTCACATGTTCCAACATATCTACGGAATCCGAACTGATCTTCCCCGAGGTCGGCTTCTACCAGTTTTTCCATTCGCCTGTAAAGAATTCGCGTTAGTATTTTACAGCTGTGAATTATTAAACTGATAGTTCAGTAATTTTCACATCTGTCAACACCTGCTTTCTTTGGGATTGGAATTATTATATTCTTCTTGAAGTCTGAGGGTATTTCGCCTGTCTCATACATCTTGCTCACCAGATGGTAGAGTTTTATCAGGACTGGCTCTCCCAAGGCTACCAGTAGTTCTAATGGAATGTTGTCTACTCCCGGGGCCTTGTTTCCACACAGGTCCATCAGTGCTCTGTTAAACTCTTCACGCAGTACCGTATCTCCCATTTCATCTTCATCTACATCCTCTTCCATTTCCATAATATTGTCCTCAAGTACTTCACCCTTGTATAGACCCTCTATATACTCCTTCCACCTTTCTGCTTTCCCCTTTGCTTAGAACTGGGTTTCCAACTTGATATGAAACAATTACTAACAAAGAGATAGAGGGGCTGGCCAGTACTTACCTCAGCTCAGTACAGCCGATAGAAACACAAAAAACAACCGAAAATTTAAGCTCCCTTCCCTACAGCCTAGGTATTCGTGGCAAACGTATCTGCTCCAGTGACGAATCCCTCAACAATTACACCAATAACCTGACCAGTGCTTTCCTCTCCCGCAACTATCCTGCAGACCTTGTCCACAAACAGATCTCCCGAGCAATACATTCCTCCCCGTCCAACAACAATATTCCTACCCTCAGACCACACAGAAGCATCCCCCTTGTCACCCAATATTATCCTGGCCTCGAATACATCAATAAATTACTCCGCCAGGGATATGACTTTCTCAAGTCAACCCCTGAAATGAGATCATCCCTTGACAAAATTCTCCCCACACCACCCAGAGTTGCCTTTCGTCGTCCCCCTAACCTCCGTAACATCCTTGTTAAACCCTGCAATATTCCCAGACTACCTTCTCTACCCAGCGGTTCCTACCCCTGTAACCGACCCCGCTGCATAACCTGCCCCATGCATCCCCCCACAACCACCTACTCCAGCCCCGCTACTAGGAAAACATACACAATTCAAGGCAGGGCCACGTGTGAGACTACACATGTCATTTATCAGCTGATATGCCTGCACTGCACAGCCTTTTACATCGGTATGACAACAACTAAACTGGCTGAGCGCATGAACGGACACAGACGAACTGTCCGCCTAGGAGATGTCCAATACCCAGTAGCGGAGCATGCCCTCCAGCATAATTCTAGGGACCTAGGAACCTGCTACACTGTATGTGCCATTTGGATTCTCCCACCCAACACCAGTCCCTCTGAACTGCGGAGATGGGAACTTGCACTCCAGCACATCCTTTCATCCCGCCATCCCCCTGGACTAAACCTACGTTAAACAACCTCACTCCCATTTACTTTTCAGTCTTCTCCTCTTTCCCTTTCCTCTTTAGCCATTCATGCATCTTTTCATCCTACATCTTTATACTATACACCTCTTTACTTCTGTATGCATCCTCTTTGGTTTGAAGCTGGCACAGTACCTGCAGTAGAATATCTTTGGCTTCCCTCTGACAACCATGCCTCCATCCTTGCTACCTTCCCTGTTTTCCTTTCCCTGTTGCTTCATAACCTGGGTTGTGAGTAACTAAATCCACTTTCCCTTCTTCCCTTTCTTTTCCCTCTCTCCTCCATGACGAAGGAACATTTATTCCGAAAGCTAGGAGCTTAAATTTTCGGTTGTTTTTTGTGTTTCTATCGGCTGTACTGAGCTGAGGTAAGTACTGGCCAGCCCCTCTATCTCTTTGTTAGTAATTGTTTCACATCTTTATATGAGATTTTCCATTAATTAGTTAGATTTCCAACTTGATATTCATACAAGTGGTTCTCCTTTCTCCATCACTCTCATAGGGATTGTGAAAATAAGAGTAGATTAATTACAACATGCACAGAGATATTTAAACAGTCATTTTTCCCTCACTCCCACATGAATGGAATGGGGGAAAGCCCTAATAACTAGTATGGTGAGGTGTACCCTCTGCCATGCCCTTCACAATGGTTCACTGAGAGTAGATGTTGATGTAGATGCAGAAGCATAACATTTTATGGTCAATGTGTCATTCAAACTTACTTTCCAGACACTCGGAGCAATATTTGCCAATTTTCATACAACCACTGCTCTGTCTTTGCACAATGACAGGGTATAAATAGAATATGTAATGACTTAGTTGGTTTAACATAGTATTGGCTTCAGTATGTTATTTACTTGGACTGAAAACTCTCGCATTGTTTGACAATACCAATGACCTTCTTTTGAATTTTGAACCTGTTAATATACTAGAACTTAATGCTGCAATTGAATTGGTTGTCTGAGGCTGTGGTATTTTACAGATTATGTAGATTCCAATGAAGGAGTGTTTTCAGTTGGAATATCATCAGTTGTCAAAGTAGAATTGAAAGATGGCACTTACCACCAGGAAATCGGCTATGGAATATCTGAGGGTCTCACAAGTAAAATACGAAGTATGTCACATGCAAGGGAGGTAATGACCAAATAATACTTAGTGATTTTTGAATTTTAATATTTTTCTGTTCTTTTTTTGAGGTACAGTGATAAATCTGTTTGTTACTGATTTTTTTTTTTATAGGTCATCTTGTACAACATGTATTAGGAGAGTAGCCCTTTCATGAATTTCAACTTGTTCTCACACACAAGTGAAATGGATTTTCTATTTTGCATTTTAGTGAATTCTGTAACATAATTAAATAGACCAGACATATTTTGGCTCGTGAATGGGAGTTTTCTTGATGCCAGCTACCGTAAAACAGGTGTTTCTTTGTATGTGGTTAAATTTTCCATCATTCTATGTCAAATTATCTCTCCTCACCACTACTCTTTCCTTTTATCTGTAAAAATTTTTTGAGAAGTGGCCACATTTTCATACAAAAAGATAATAAATCCTTACCTTACTGTGTCTCTGAAAGCTTTACTTAAGTGTGCCACAACTATATCCAATTTTTATAAATAACAAAAACTAAAACTAACTTTTCCCATGGTCCGGTATTTTGAGTCTGTATATTGATACAATAACTAATTGAGGCAACAATCATGACTCCCAAAACTGATGGTCTTGACTTTCCATTGTCATTTGATTTTCGCATGAGGTCATTAGTAATCTGTATGCTGACCTGTCAGCAGCAATTGTTGCAATCAAAGTAGCTAGTGGTCAGATAAAGTAATTGCATTCACATTAATCCTTACCAGTGATGAAATATGCTTGATTGCTTCCTCCTCCAGCTGTAGTATGTGACTGTCATCACTGTCACTTCTGAAACCACAAGAAATGTATTAATGAATCTTCAGTTTTATGTTTTCTCACTTGCCACTCGTACCTATTTTTTCAAACTGCTGGGTGAGCAGTTCTGTTGGACAGATTGCCTAACTTAATAAGTGCACAAAAGAAATATTTTTTGGTCCTTGTTCCCTTGATGATCTGACCCATTATATGACTTAGAGAAACACTGAGAAATCTTGATATTGCAAAGACAGATTTTGCTTTATCACTAACAGAGAGTATGCAGGATGCCAACAGGAAGAACAAAGCTTCTGGTTAGGTAACCATGGGATGATCAAAACAAAATCAAAGCAGCAATAAGGCAGATGCTGTTCTAATAATGAATAAGAAAATAGGAATTCAGGTGTGCTACTGTGAAGAGCATAATGAACAAATGATCATATTCAAGACAGATACAAAGCCAGCTAGCACTCACAGCTGAAGTACAAGTGTATATGGCCGCTAGCTGTGTACATGATAGATTGAAAGAATGGTTCATGAGATAAAATAATTTATTCAAGTGTGAAAGGAGATAGACATTTAATTGTGATGGGAGCTGGAATTTGATAACAGAAAAAGGAAGAGAAGGAAAGATAGTAAGAGAAGGGACAGTGGGGGAGTGAAAAGGGGAGTGACCTGGTAGAATTTTGCACAGAGCACAAGTTAATGACCGCTAACACTTGTATTTAGAGGTCATATACTGGAAGATACCTGGAGATATTGCAGTCACGGCAAGTGTAAACAAGTAGATCACCCAAGAGGTGAGGAGAGAGGAGGGGGTAAAAGTCCCTCCTCCCTCCTGCAGGGCTGAGAGCCAAGATTTTGCTTCTGTGAAAGCAGAACTGACATACAGTGGTACGGATTACTGATTCCTTCTGGTGTTGACAGTCATACTTAAACCTCATATAGGACCAGGATTAGTATCCTTACTTGTTTCAAAATAAGAAAGGTTAACAATGAGTAACACACAATCCAGATCAAGGCAGAGTACACAAAACATTTGGTAGTGGCTACTGTGTAATTGCTTGCTGATGTTGGCAGTCTAGTGAATGTGGTAGTTGAGGCCTGACCTCTACCAGTATCATAAGCAACCATAACTCCAACACCCCCATCTAAAACTGCTGCGTCAAACTGTCTCCATAATTGTTGTTTCTGTTGTTCTCAGATCAAAGACAACTTTGATGCAGCTCTCAATAGTAGTCTGTTTTTTGCAAGCCTTCACATTTTTTGCAGAATTGTTACATCCTACTTCCATTAGAACATATTATAGTCAAGCCTTGGTCTCCCATACAGTACTTGCCACCACCTCCATACTTGCCTCCATTATCAGACTGACTATTCCATGCTACCAAAAGTATATGATATTAATGGAATTAAAAGGATAGGTCTTCTAATATTGATGTCTTGCACCTATAATACTGGAACAAACTACTACAATCTTCCTTACCTTTTGAAGAGTTGCACACACAACTGAATTGCGTTTGCGTGAGTGTGTGTGTGTGTGTTTATTGTTGACGAAGGCCTTAATGGCTGAAAGTTTTAATTGTGAGAGTCTTTTTGTTGTGCCTGTCTGCAACTCAGCATCTTCGCCATATGGTGAGTAGCAGCTTTCTTTCTCATAATATTGTTACATTCTGCTTGCTTGTGCAAAAACAACAATAGTAATAATAATAATAATAATAATAATAATAATAATAAGACATAACGTCTGAGAAAGGAAAGAAATAATAATAATGTTGGACCCTTACAGGAAAAGTATGTGGTTTTAACTAAATCTCTTTGTTATTTTTACAAAACAGGATTCTGTGTTAAGGGGCATAAGATCAGCTTTACTCAGTTTCGGCGGAAAGATATCAGAAATTCTGATGAATTCTGATTTTTATCCTTCTGAAATAAGGAATTGTGATGGCATTCCCCAGAATGTAGGAATAACTCCAGAAAAGAAACCACTGGCACAACTTTTTCCCAACAATCAAGAATGTACACCTTCCATGTCAGGTGATTCATTTTGCCTGTTACAGTAATTCATTAATAAAAAGAAATAATATTGAGATTAAGTATAGGGTAACTTTATAGTGAACCTTTATGTTTTTTCTTTCTTTGTGCTTTGTAGTGAAAACAACAAAGAAGCCTAGTACCACCTGCACATCACCAGTGTTACATAGTGTGAACAAGAATGGCGTGTCTGATGAAGAAAGTCGACTTGAAAGGAAGCGGAGACAGCAACAGAAACAAGAACAGTTCCGTCAACAGTTCAAACAACAGAAACTAATACAAAACTCATCAGCTAAAAATACTCCACAGAAGACATCAAACAGCATAGCAGACAAAGGGAACACATGTGAGTTTTTAAGGATATTACTACCGTGATTATGAATTAAAAGTACTTTAACATTTTATGCTGAGTCTTGTTTCTCAGGTGAGTGGCCAATTGCCATTGAAACTCCACTGGCAGAGGAAGAATTCTTATCAACACAAGAAGTGGAGCAAATGGTTCAGACAAAAACTGTACCTCTGTTGGCTGTGTCAGCCGACATGAGATCACCGAAAAGATTTTCTCCTCTGAGACCAGACAGCTTCATTCCAAAGAAGCCACAGCAAAACACCAAGTGATATATTTAAACATTGTAAAATGTGTAAAAATATCAAATGTTTTAATGCTTTTTAACTTTTCTGAGCTAATATTGCATGCATCTCAAGTAACACCAAAAGGAACTGTTATCTCTAAAAGAGATTGGTAGAAGCTTTCTAATTAAGAACAAGATTAATTGTTAGAAACCACTTTCATAAGTTTTGCGTATGTATATGAAATGGAATTGGAGTACTGATTTTAAAAACAATTATGACTGTGATATGTAAGGTTTGATAGCTGTTTTGATAAACAGTACTTTATTTCCAAATGTTTTAATCTTGCAGTTGAAAGAGACATGGAGAGCATAAACTTCATGGACTTTTATCAGTTTTTGCTATTACTCATTGTTCACAGATGGAATGACAATAATCTGAGAAGATGAAGATAAAGATAAACTGCAAAAAGTCACCATTTATTTCAGATGAACTGTGTAGGAAAAACAGCCTTCATGCATCGACAGAAATGACCAAAATCTTAGCTTTCAAAGAGAAAGAGCCAGCAAGATTTAAAATTTCAGTAACTGCCCAAATCCTTAAGCAATTGTCACATTTCAGATATCGAGGGTAGTGATACCAACATCAAAAAGATGTAAACCAAAAACTTAATATTCCAGCACATATATGGCACAGTCAGTCGTCATTTGAAAACTGCCAAAAGATTAAATTTCACAAGATAATTACAAAGTTTGTCATACTCTTTAGAAGTGAGAACTCAGTTCTCATAGTAGAAAACCAATCAATTATCCAATTATCTGAAATAAGTTTGCTGAGCAGTGTACATATTGAATCACATTAGAAATGAAGACCTTCATGGGGAACTGAATAAGATTGCATCTAAGAACAGAGAGAACTGGAAACACCACATTGCAGAAGTGAGGATTGAGATACACCAACCAAACTTATACAGGTCTATCAACCTTGTGGTGATATGGTTTTGTGTATTCAGTATTTTTCTGTTTGTGCCACTATAAGTTAGTGTGTTGTGTGATTGAGATTGTATCATAACCCAAGGTTGTTGGGGTATTCTCCTAATTGTTAATGTCAAACCATGTCTACCTTAATGTTTCTTTTTCTTTTCTTTTTAATCTGTTTGCTTTCATTTGTCTCACTACGAACACTCAAGTTAATACATACTATTTTATAATTATACAGGGTGGTGCAAAAGTTACTGGACTCTGATTTAAACAAAAGATTGAATACAAGGAATACATAAAATTATTTTTTATGTCCAAACTGTTTTCCGTTGTCATTAATACATTTTTGAAGCCTTTTTGGAACACTGCTACATACTCTACAGCATAGTGTGGTATCACTGTCAAAACCATGAAATGCATTGTGTATGTAGTCTTTTAGTTCAGTAATGGTCTGAGGCTTTAGAGAGTAAATGGAGTCCTTGACGACACCCCAGAGGAAAAAATCCATGGGTGAACGTGGAGGCATGTCAATATCTGACCTTCGACCAGTCACTTTTCTTTGGAAAGTTTCATTTATGTCCTGGTATCTCGTAATTATGAAGCATATCCAAATTGTTATCTCGTGTCACTGTTCCTTCAAGAAAATATGGTCCAAGTTTACCAAATGAACATATTGCCCCCCAAACACTCAAGCTAGTTTGATTTAGTGGTTGTTCTAACAAAAGATTTTGACTGTCGGTACACTAGTAAGACCAGTCATGTTTGTTTGTGTCTGCATAACTTAAAATTGGCCTTGTTAGACAATACAGTTTTATTGAATTGATTAGGTTTCTGTTGATCAAGCATCAGTTCACAAAATCACCCATGTTGTAAATGTAGAATGTAATGTTTAAACTTCTGTTTGTGTAACATTCTTTGCACTGACCTTTGTGATAAATACAGCTCAGTTGCTAATTGTCTGGTTGATTTTTGTGGACTTTGGGTCAGAGCTAAATGTACCCGCAGTTCATTTTACTCAGTAGTGGCTGTTGTTGGGTGGCCAGATATTAGTGCATCCATAACAAATCCATGTTCTTCGAATCTCCTCGTATGTAGTACACTGTCTGTCCAGATGGTGGTTCGGTTCTTAAGTACCTTCCCCATTCATTAACAATAACAGTAGCACCACTTTTATAAAATGTTTTTGACACAAAAATCCTTTCTTCTTCAGTTACCAATGTGACAATTCAGAAAACTACAGCTGTAAACATGTCTCACTGATCATGATTTCAACAATTCACTGTTATGATTACTTTGTTTTGATTGTCGTTGCATTTTATACCAAATTGACAAAACGTAATTATCACCATTTAGTAATAACAAGTTAATGGGTTAAAACTTCTTTCTGTACTACGTCTTGCTGTTACTTTTATTTCCTTTTTGCCACCCTGTAGTTGCTTATATTAAATATAAGCTGAGCAACAGGTATGTTTTCAGTTCTCTTATAAACATGCATAATTTTATTAATTTATGGTCCCTGTAAACTGAATGTCACGAGGCGAGAGTGATTGTGAAGATAATTTGTAATTGAAAAGTAAATTTTCAAAATTTTCTTTCAGTTTTATTATAAAATCAGTGAATACAGAAAATAAATTTTTGTCAGTTCTTTTCCATACTTAAAAAAAAGAACATTATTTTGTACTTATTCAGATTTACCTGAATATCCCATTGCTGTAAATATGGTATCAGGTTATAAAACCATCTTGCAATAAGACCACTGAATTGCATTAAAGTCATTCTTCATTACTGCTAACAGCAACAATTAGATCATGTAACCTTCTGTATCTGTGGAAAATATTTGAAGAGCAATAAAACTGAGCGTAAGACAGGAGGCTACATTTTGGACTTTGCCTGCACCACACAGACATACATGAATAGAATATATGTCTTAATAACAGTGTTTTAATAATTGTATATATGTCACGGTTCTTTAACAGTCATAGATAATATAACAGTTGTTGCAGTCATTTATCATGCTTCATTAATAGAAGCTACAAATATATATATATATATGTATATAGTTTGTTTACAAAATACTTTTTTTACAAAAAACTCCAACGTTACCACTCAACATCTCACCCATTGGTTTTCACAAGGTCAGTATAAATTGCACCATTTTGATATTGGTGTTCATTGGACAGAAACATATGCAGCAGCATGTACAAAATGAAATAGTGTTTCACTTGTTTAGTTCACACTTTCTTCACACACTGTTTTTGCATTAACACACATACACACACTATATTCAATCAGCTAAACAGCTCACTGTGCTGTTGAAATGTTAAGACACTGAAGGAGAATTCTGTGAGCACTGTGATTCAAGTCTTAAAGCTCATTCACCTCAATGGAATTCTTTGTAGCTTAGGGGGCTCAGACATGTATTGTGTAATCTTGTTTCTCTCTGTCTCGTTCCTGTCGATATCTGAAACAATTTTATAGACTTTCATCATATGGTTAAAACAAAGCAAACAGAGTTTTATTTTAAATTTCATACATAATACCTCAAATGAGCCTGTGACGTGTACGGTTGAACCACCAGGTTTTTAAAAAAAAGTACTTAAGTAAATTTCCTAATTATCTGGTTTGAAGCTTTCACCCTGTTCTGCAGTAGAAACTGCAACCTAGCTGACATATGCACCGTGCCTGATATTTCTTAGTATGTACTTGCTCTTTTCATTACAGTGACTGATAAGTAGTCTCATCATGCCTAATCCATTATGACCTGAGCTGTAGCAAAATTTCTTCCTTTCAGCTTTCATTTCTCTATTTGGCTCTGAGTGTAAGCAATTGCATGAAACATAAGCGAATTTTGTGTGCTGTGCTACAAAAATGTGAAAGGAAAACTTTGAGGTATCATGTACTATATTTATTACATTTAGCAAAGCTACTTATATGGTGGTGACAAAGATGGACTTTGATTTTTCATGGACAGATGTCACATTAATAGGCAGTAGCATTACGTCAAGAACCAAAAAGATGAAGCCAGTGACCACAGGTCTGAGGAAGTAAGTGGATGGGTGCAATATGTAAGGCTTACTACATCTGCTGCTAGCCTCACACTCACAGTTTGGGTGTGTACTCCTTCAAACTCATTCAATAGAATGAGAATTACCACCCAGATGGCAAAGCTACAAAATACCTGCTTTACCAAGCAAGATGGTGCAGTGATTAGCACACTGGACTCACATTTGGAGGATGACTGTTCAAACCCGTGTCTGGCCAACCAGATTTAGGTTTTCGATTATTAAATTGCTTCAGACAAATGCTGGAATGGTTCCTCTGAAAGGGCAGGGCGGACTTCCTTCCCCATCCTTACCTAATTCGATGGGATCGAAGACCTTACTCCTTCCCAAATCAACCAACCTTCTGCTTTACAAAGTGACATGTAAGATGTTTAGTTTTTTAAGGGTATTGGGGAGGTCTGTGAGATGAGCTTGCAGACTGCGATCAATAACAAGGTGGCCGCAGCAGATGAGTTGCCCTTCTTTACAAATGACACGAGGACAGCTTTTTGTGGGCTAATGTTTAATGTAAGTATGCAATAAATGAAAAAAGAATTTTTAGAGGTGAGCTTGTATTACGATACATTAGATTAGGTGTACTTTTTGTACCAATTGATACAGAGTGAGGACTTAAAATAATCAAAAGGCCCTAAATTGATCCTTCAACATGTATTAGTCTCTACAGCAAATAACCTAGATTGAATCTGGTCTTTAGATACCATTAACGTACTGAGCATTGCTGCTTTTAATATAGTCTTGGCTGAAAAGAGCAGCAGGAGTTTGGAAGAAAACCAGATTACTAGCATTTGCTACCCTACAATGCTTTCAATGCATACCCCATAGCTCCAAGAGAAAGAGAGCACAGCAGTACCTCTTTCCTTTCAACACAGTACTGCAAATTATCATAGGATCATGTAGGCTGTGCCAGAGGACAATGTAGCCATAGAGATGGTCCTTCAAGTGAGAACAGGCATTGCATTGCAACCATGTTTCAGCTGGAACTCTGTGGGTTCTCCAACATCCATCCATGTGTTAGCAAATTGGGTGATTTGCTCCACAAGAAAGGTGTTGACTGAACTTAGTGTATGAAATCCATCTGTAATATGCAGATGCAAGTTCTGAACAACTCTCCTACTGCCTGAATGGCAGTGATGTAGCTGTCTGTGTATAGTACACTAAGCCATCACAGAGTATAGCTAATGATGTAGTAAATGTCAATGAAGGCATATATAGCCACTGTTATTGTTTTCTGAAACTATACCACATCTTCATGTTTCACTTCTAATGCGATGTCCAAGTTGAATTCAACTTGGTAGTGTAAGTTTGCTAACAGGCATAGTATTGCGAAGTTAGTGCTAATATGTCACTAAATTCTCAAATTCAACATTTTAGAGGCAGTAATACTTTCTCTTTTAGTATTACTCTGATAGACTTGTCCTTTCTTGAAACTTCTACCAGGAAATGCGAAGACCATGGAACATCCAATATAAAAGAAAATTGTCATGTTGCCATCTTACTGGTGTGTGAACTTGGGACAAGTAGAGTGTTACTGGTGTAAATGCAATTAGCTATGTCCAACTGAAAGGCTGTTTGTTTTATCAAAATAGAAGACTAATATTTACAGTATATCCAAAAACAATTGTTACATATATATGAAATCATGTTTTGCTTAACCCTTGCAATATGATCTAGTAGGTACTTTATATTTTAAAATTTTGAAAAAAAAAAAAAAAAACATTTTTTGTTTTTAAAGGTGTATTCTACCAGTTTCCATAAATGATTTAAATTTTTCTGTTAAACTTAAACTAAAAATTTATGTGTTAGTACTAAATGTGACCTTTCACAATGAATCCCATATACGAACAATGGAAACTCCAGGTTGGAATATCAACAACGTAAGGAAAAGATAGTTGCTACTTACTGTAAAGGTGGAACGTTAAGCTGAAGACACATACAGCTAGGGCACAGTTACACATTAGCTTTCAGACACAGACTTCGTCAGGAAAACACAAGCGCACACACTAGCAAGCATACCTCAGGCATACAAGACCGCCATCTCCGGCTACATCTTGGACCGGAATGCCATTAAGTCACAGAAAACTGTGGGTGAAAGCTGATATAAATGTCTTATAGTTGTGCCTATCTGCAACTTAATGTTTCATCTTTATAGTAAGTAGCAATCTGTCTTTTCTTTACATTGTTAACTGTCATATCCAATATCTTCAGATTTAGGACCCTGCTTACAATCAATATCTGTTTGAAAAGTGTGAGTAAAAGCCAACAACAGTTAACAAAATTTGTTGTGGTCATCAACCCCCCTCCCCTTGGTAGTACACACTATTGAAAGGGTGTAGGTGATGCTAAGACTGTGCTAGAATATATTTTCAGATTCTGGATTTTTCTTACACATCAGTAGCTCTTTAAAAACATAGGTTGTTAAAACAAAAATAATGATCTTTGATTTCTTTTTAATATTTTTTTATGAAGGACATAAAGTACCTCCTTCCCACTGGTAACGCAAATTATTAAAAATGTCTTGTCATTGTCAGGGTTAATACCAATATCTCTAAGTTCAAGCCCAGTTAGAGTGTAGAAGTAATCTCACAGTGAAACCTTATTTTCAGTTACTCTGATACCCTATAATTTTATACTAGACAAATAGGCTAGAGAGCAATTTATTTGCGAATGTCAGGGTCATGTTAAATTCTGTACCAGAAGTGGGTTGCCATACTCTTAGTTCTGAGAGCAAATTGTAAATGGTATTAATAATGAAAAAAAAGCCTGTTATATTTTACCGTTTTACAAGAGTGGACAATTCCTGTTCTAGTTCTTCATGCCTGAAAAGAGGAAGACCAGCAACATTTTCTCTGATGGTTTCTCTATCACATTCAGCTTCTGATAATTCTTGACCATCAGAAAAACCAGATGGAGGCTGCAGAGGAACAACTTCCTGGCACACTGTACTGCTGCTGGTATTCTGCCTGCAATAAAATTTGTAATAATGTATTCTCTGTACAGAATAGGATAAAGTAATAATATTCTTAAACATATATTTTGAATTTCAGATGATACGTAAATTTTTCCTCAACAATGAAACACGGGACACAAAATGCTTGTTAAAATGCATACGAAGTTGGCAGTCCCATGAGTAGGACCAATGTAAACTTCATGGAGTGTTCTAAAGCAGCCTCCAAATGATGAGCATTTGTAATGTTTTGTTACTGCAGAAAATTATTTTTATCACATTTAATGACATTAGGTTTGACAGTATATTAAAATGATTTATGATTGTTGATACATATTTGATGCAGCATTTAGACTGTGGAGCATGGAGGAGGAGGTTAGCCCAACTAAGTAATACCGGACAGAAAATAACGGCAAAGAAACACACATTGTTTGGGAAAATGTTTATTAATTGTGAAAGAGAAGAGCCTTCATTGAAAAGAATAACCATTCTATATACAGAAAAAAGTGGACAATATTGTAGGAATCTGCATTCTGTGCTTCCCTGTGCATTGGTAGTTTCTAACCTGGTGTAACACACGCAAATATGTTGTATCATGCAAGACTGTAATGTACCTACATCTACATAAATACCCTGCAAATCACAGGCAAAGGCATGGTAGAGGGGACTTTGTATTGCACCACATGTTAGGGTTTCTTTCTATTCCTGTCTCAGTCACATACAACTGCAGTAAAGTTAGCTGCTTAAATGCCTCTTTGTATGCAGAAATCAGTCTTCACAGTCTCTGCAGGAACTACACATAGTTTATTGCTAGATTCTTCACTTAATAATCGTTCTTAAAACTTTGTAAGCAGGCTTGTGGGATAGTTTACATCTACTTTTCGTGAAGTGCAGAATTTTATACATTCCTATACATTTAAAGCAACTTATCAATCTAGCACATTGAAATCATACCAGGATCGGCCTTGATCTTTTTCAGTTTTTTTCCTGATTAGTACTTCATTATAGATAATTACGTCATCTGAAAAAGTCTGAGGTTACTATTAATATTGTCTGCTAGGTTATCAATACTGAAAATGAACACAAAATATCTCAACACCCATCCCCATGGTATTCTTGGCATGACTTCTCTTGATAACATTCTGCAGCCTTTCTACAAAAAATCCTCAACCCAGTACAAATTTAGTTTGATATCCCATACAAACATAAATTTCTTAATAAATTTCGCTGAGGTGTGCAGTCAAATGCTTTTCGTAGGTTGAAATAGTGCATCAGCCTAATTATCTAGAACTGTGGCTTTCAGGAAATCTATGAGTAAAGTGCCAGTTGAGTTTTGCTTGACTAATGTTTCCTGAACCATGGTGCGTCTCATGGAGCAGACACTGTTGGAACTCAGAATACATTCTAGCCTTCTACAACCTGTATGTTGTGAGATCGGGTGGTACAGTTTTGTGTTTCTGTTGCCCTCTTAGACAGATGTGACCTGTACTCTTTCAACTGCTGGGAACAGTTTTTGTTCAAAGGATATATAGTAACTTGTGGTTCAAGTGGGAGCTAACACAGCTGCAAATATAGTATAGAATGTGATTGGCTTCCATTGAATCTTGGAAACTACTTCTGCTTTAGTGATTTCAGCAGTTTTTAAGTACCACTTACAGTAATATCCATTTCACTCATCTTTGCAATGGTGTGGAAATTATACTGGGCCAGTACTTCTGTTCATTTCTTTGTAAAGGAACATTTGAAAATAGGTTTCAGCATTTATCCTTTTGTTTGGCTACCCTCAGTTTTGGTTCCTCTGTTTCATATTCTGCATATCAAATTCCTGATAAATGTTATGGTGTGGAACTTGTCAGCTAAAGAATAGATTGTAGAGTTAGAATAGATTAAAGAGAAAGTAAGAATCTCTCTCTCTCTCTCTCTCTCTCTCTCTCTCTCTCTCCTGCACCCCTCCCGCCCTCTCCCTCCCGCCCCCTCCCTCCCTCTCCCCTCTCTCCCCCGTGTGTGTGAGAGAGAGAGAGGAGAGAGAGAGAGAGAGAGAGAGAGCTTAGCCTATTTTTCAAATGTCCATCATTTTGGTGAGGAGCAGTCTATATTAATTATTATTTTTGTTGCTCCCTCTAGGGATTTCCATTGTTTGCACATACATACACCAGCTTAATAGCATGGCATGGATTTGAGAAGTCCTTGGTAGGTTCCTATGTTTCACACAGGTCATGCAAGTCTGTAAATTTTGGACAATGATTTTATGGTGCTCAATAGCATCTGAGATTTGTTCCATTGGGTTTAAACCATGTGTAAGGTCACTTTCATGCATCTCAAACCATTTTAGCATGATTCTGACCTTACAATACAGACAGTTATTCTGCTGCAATATGCCATCACCACTGCAGAAGAAATCAAGTATGATGAGATGCAGGTGATATGCAATAATATTCATTTAGTCCTCACTGTCATGATGCCTTAGATTACTACAAAGGACCCATGGAAGCCAGGTGAATGTCCCTCATAGCATAATACTTGCACCTCTTCCCCCGTTGCCTGCATCTCTGGCTTAATTAATGTTTCACGCATCCACATTGTTTCTGGGAATGACCACTGGTGTGTTTCTGTGAGAGCGTGATGGATATAGAGAATGCTTCACTGAACAGTTTGAGGTAGGGAACCTGGGAGTTATGGAAGTAAACTCGTGTACCGCTTTGTCTAATATTACTGTTTTCCAGCTTATTTACAACTAAAATGCATACACGTTTACTCACACTGTGCTGTTTATTTACATATATATTATTTATTTCCTGCAAGGTAACAAGGAGGATGAGCCTGATTACCAGGAAGTCATGATGCAGGTTTTGTTTACTTGTCCATAAAGTGGCTCTGTTGTATCGTTCGTTGTATCGTTCTTACATTGTCCCATGACAGAACGTGCTGTGAACTGACAGACCCATTCATTAATCAGTGCTATCCGGAGACATACAATGCAATATGATGGAGCAATACCGGTGCAGCATTTCCTGGTCACTGGATTGGAAGGGGAAGTCCTATGCCATGGCCTACGAGGTCACCAGAATTGAAACCCCTTGATTGTTTGCTATGCAGATATCTAAAGCCACATGTGTATGAGACCTTAGTGGATACGGAGATGGAATCAGTTGCCAGAATTGTAGATGCCAGTAATGTGATTCGAAAGACATCAGGCATATTTGACAGTGTGTGTCAGAATCTTGTTCGGCAATGTCATACTTGCTTTACGGTTGATGGTTGTCGGTTTCGGCAGATTTTGTAAGATACATTACAAATGGTACATTTATTGTGTCAATGATGGTATTTTCAGTTAATTAATGTAAATAAAAAGTACACAGTAATGTGTTATTCCTATTATCTCCTTAAGATGGCTCCTCTGACCCCAGGTTCCCTGCCTCAAATTGTTCAGTGAAGCATCCTCTATGTCCTGTTAAATGTTTGGATGCTCTGGTGTAACTATCTGCTGTATGTCAAACTTCTTAATGTCAATGAAATTTTCTATTTGTGGCCCAAATCATTGCTAGACTTATTACCTACTCATCTCTGATTCAGTTATATAGTAAAAATTCAGACGCCTTTCTGCCTGACACAAGATACTGAGGAAAGCAAGTCAAGCCATAACAGATGAGCAGAATTTCAACCAGGGAATTCTGCTGATGTCACCATATTACGGGTGCACCATGAGCTGGTTATCTCACCCCCACAGCCAAGCTGGGTTGTCCGAGGTGCCATATTATATATGTAGCAAAAAGATGAACCACTACTACTCTGATAGCCTAATTTCCCCATGTCCAGTTTACAGCAATTTGGCAAGTTGGGGCAAAGGAATTAGTACTGTAGCAAAACAAGTAAGGGCCAGTCTTGTATAAATATTGCTTAGTGTTCAGTGGAGATACGTTAAGCTGCAGCTGACCAGTCTGGAGGAGGGGCTGTGTTCATCTACCATCTGCTCCTCTAGCTGTTTACATGCTTCTGTAGAACAGCGAGTCTCACCCTGGGAACTTTGACGCTGTTAGCAACAGCACCATCATCCATGCTGAGTCCGAAGAGAGGGACTTTAGTGATACCAATAAGCGGGTCACTTGGTGGCGTACCCTACTGTCCCAAATGTGGAGCCGCTCTTCCATTATTGTGCATGCATGCCTATCCACTGCCTACCGCTTGCTCCTGTGGGCATTTTCCACTGTTGCTGAACGCTCTCCTGTCCGGAAGCCACAGAGTGTCTCAATGTCACTTTGTGCTGTGCACACAGGATGGCGGCTGTTGCTGCTGCTGCTGCTGGCAGTTTAACTGATGATAGGAGCCACCCGCCACCTCAGCAGCCTTGTACCACCCTTGTCATTCATATGAGCATCCATGCAGACCAATTGCTGGTGTCAGTGCACTCCCGGCAGGGTGTACATTGCTTCTGTCTTGCTGTCGCAGGCAGCTTTGGGATCCTCACTTCATCTGTGTATTGCTGAGCAATAATTTTTTTTATTTAATTTAATGCTGCTTTACTAATGCCCATTGGGCATCACACAGGCAGCCACACACCAGGCCACTAGTCACCTTTGTCCTGGAGTGGTGGTCCACTGCATTCTGACTTCGACCTGTTCTCAACTAACATTCAATGGAAAGTTTGTACGTGGTTGTTATGTCTGCTGTAAGAACGGTAGCTGGCTCAGCATTGCAACTTCAGCCACAACTTGCAGTCCAGCACTATAGGTTGGTGTGTGACACTTTTGTTTTGACTTTTATTGTTCTCTGTGTTATGGCCATGACCAGTAAACAGAAAATCAATAGAAATTTAAAAGTGACAAATGTGAATGTGCAAGAGCCTGCAGATCTCTTTCAGTTGAGAGGTAATTGTAGTGAGTGGTATTTGAATGATATTGAGACTGGTGAGGTGCCAGTACTTTAACTTAGGTGGCGTGAGCTGCAGTACGTGAAGGCAGTGCCAGCTCTATAGTACATGCAGAAGGTTTGACCATTATGTAAATCAGTGTTCTGAATCACATTGGGCCGTGATGTGGCATAAAGATTAGTCTGCTTTCCAAGCTATATGTTTTCTGTAGTTGTGTCTCATTTTTTGTATTGTCAGATGGAGGTTGCACAGTTGCTGGAAACAGGCAGCAGCAATGCAGGAAGCGACTGACCAAGGTGGAGAATAAAAATGCTGCATTTCAGAAGCAGGTAGGCCTTTGTACAAGTACATTAAAGAGTACCCCCTGCAGGTCTGGGGAATAGAATAGGCCTGAGGTCTTCCTGCCTGTTGTAAGAGGCGCCTAAAAGGAGTCTCACATGTTTCGGCCTTTATGTGATGGTCCCCTGTAGGGTTTGAGCTCCATTTTTCAAAATTTTCCTGAAGAGTGAGCCAACTGGGGAAGGGGAAGGGCGCCTTTCATGGTGCATTGTGTCCATCGTGCCTTGAGATCTTTAGCCCACTTTCTCATCGTCGCTCTGCCGACAAGCTCATTCTCCATCTCTTGGGCGAGGACGCCTTCCTGGATGCATTTTCCACCAAGCACTATGCAGTGTCGCTTTTTGCTCTGACAATGACCATGGACTTCTTTGCACCTCATTTCCAGCACAGTAGCCAATCTGTTGTGGTAGGGCCACCATGTACCCTGTTTGTTGTAGTCCCCTGACAACACGGGGACCGCTCTGCTGATGCCTGCGCCCTTAACTCCACACACATGCCAAGGAATAGATGCCCATCATCCTGGGGTATCGGGACTCCCAGCAATGGCCATCCTGCCAGGTGGCCTTTGCAGCAGCTGGGTGGTGCCCATAGGGAGGGCTCCTGGTTGGAGTGGGTGGCATCAGGGCAGATGACGCGTGATGAAGCACACCACATCATTACTTGCTGGTGATCAAACACCAGCAGTCTGTAAGCATTCCAAGTCTCAGTACAATGTAAGAAAGTACAATCCTAAATCATTCCCCTCCCTGGCCACACCATGGGAGGAACGCCAGGCTAAAGATGGCAGTGAACATTATTCACCCTGGTACCTTGTATGCAGGAGAACTGATGGGGACTCCTTTGTTTTGATGAAGCTGCAGTTTTATGTAGAGCATTTAGAGGACAAGTTTTGTGAGGTGGAGGGCTTGTCCAAAATGTGATCTGGGTCAGTCTTGATAAAAACAGCATCCTCTGCACGGTCACAGACTTTACTCGCTTGTAACAAGTTGGGGGATGTTTATGTAAGTCTTCTGTGGCTCCTCTCACCAGGAAGGGGTCTCCTGGGTCACTCCATTCCCAGGTTTAGAGGACAAGTTTGGTGAGATGAGTACCCCTTGCAGGTCTGGGGATTAGAATAGGCCTGAGGTCTTCCTGCCTGTCTTAAGAGGCGACTACAAGGAGTCTCACATGTTTCAGCCTTTATGTGATTTTCCCCTGTAGGGTTTGAGCTCCATTTTTCAAAATTTTTCCGAAGAGTGAGCCAATGGGAAAGCTGATGCCGCCAGTGGCTGAAGTGCCCGAAAGCAGCTGTTCGTAGGGCTTCACGATCATCCTCAGTCCTGGAGTCTGAATAAGTAAACCCCTCCCAGCCAGAGAATCCCAGGGAGCAGCGAGGAAAGTCAATAAAAGAAGACCCCCAAGACCAAGGCACCAACACCACCGCTACCTACAAGCTCTGCGTGTGGGGATTAGGTAGAGATTCTGGCATCCACTGAGGACTGAGATCTCGCCAGACCCTTAGACACAATGGATATAGACTGCTCAGGGAATAAATCAGTGGCAGCAGGTGACCCTGAGGTGTAAACTGCCTCATTGAATGTTTGATGCCTTCCCAGTCTCACGATGACATTATGCTCCAGTGGAATAAGGCAACTGTTAAGCTTTACACCTGCTTTATGCATTGGCCTCCAGGAAACCTGGTTCCTGGAAATGCGGACCCCTGCCCTTTGCGGCAATACAGGAACCATAGCGACTATAATCAGGTGTCAGGTGGAGTTTGCGTTTATGTCCTAAACTCAGTATCTAGTGAATGTGTGCCCCTTCAAACCGCTCTTGTTAGAGTAGGGATGACGCAGGAAATAAGTGTCTGCAAAGTATATCTTCCTCCAGGTGGTGCAGTATCCCTGAATGTATTAACTGCACTGATTGATCAACTCCCTAAACCTTTCTTACTTTTGGGAGATTTTAACACCCATAACCCCTTGTGGGTGGCACTGTGTTTACTGGCTGAGGCAGAGATGCCAAAAATTTACTGTCTCAGTTTGACCTCTGCCTCTTAAATACTGGGGCCACCACACATTTCAGTGTGGCTCATGGTAGTTATTCGGCCATTGATTTATCAATTTACAGCCCAGGACTTCTCCCATCTACCCAATGGAGAGCACATGACAACCTGTGTGGTAGTGACCACTTTCCCATATTCCTGTCACTGCCCAGGTGTCAGATCCACGGATGCCTGTCCAGATGGGCTTTAAACAAGGCAGACTGAGAAACTTTCATCTGTCTTGTCACTGTTGACTTTCCCTCACACGGTAACATTGATGTGATGTTTGAGCAGGTGACTACAACAATTGTGGCAGAAAATGCGATCCCACACTCTTTAGGGTGCCCCCGGCAAAAGGCGGTACCTTGGTGGTCGCCGGAAGTCGCTGAAGCAATTAAGGAGCGCCAGTGAGCTCTACAGCGGCATAAGTGGCACCTTTCGCTGGAGCATCTCATAGCCTTTAAGTCTCTCTATGCCCACGTTCGTCAGCTTATCAAAAGACGGAAGCAGGAGTGTTGGGAGAGATACGTCTTGACCTTTGGGTGCCATATGTCACCTTCCCAAGTCTGGGCAAAGATCAAACATCTTTTCGGGTACCAGACCCCAACAGGTGTCTCTGGCATTAACATCAGTGGCTTGTTATTTTCTGATGCAAACATGATTGCTGAGCACTATGCTCAAGCCTCTGTGTTGGAGAACTACCCCACCAACCTTTTGTACCCTCAAATTGCGGATGGAAAGGAAAGCACTCTGTTCGCTACACGCCACAGTGAACCCTGTAACGCCCCATTTACAGAGTGGGAGCTCCCCAGTGCCCTTGCATATTGCCAGATCAGATCCACAGTCAGATGATAAAACATCTCTCATCTGACTACAAGCGACATCTCTTCATCATCTTCAACCGGATCTGGTGCGATGGCGTCTTTCCATCGCAATGGTGGGAGAGCACCATCATTCCGGTGCTTAAACCTGGTAAAAACCCGCTTGATGTGGATAGCTATCAGCCTCACCGACATTCTTTGTAAGCTGCTGGAACATATGGTATGTCGGCAGTTGGGTTGGGTCCTGGAGTCACGTGGCCTACTGGCTCCATGTCAGAGTGGCTTCCGCCAAGGTTGCTCTACCACTGATAATCTTGTGTCCCTCGAGTCTGCCATCCGAACAGCTTTTTCCAGACGCCAACACCTGGTTGCCATTTTCTTTGATTTATGAAAAGCGTATGACATGACCTGGCAACATCATGTTCTTGCCACATTATATGAGTGGGGTCTCCGAGGCCTGCTCCCAATTTGTATCCACAATTTCCTGTCACTTCGTACTTTCCATGTCCGAGTTGGTGTCTCCCATAGTTCCCTCCACATGCAGGAGAATGGGGTCTGCAGGGCTCCGTATTAAGTGTATCTCTATTTTTAGTCGCCATTAATGGTCTTGCAGCAGCTGTAGGGCCATCTGTCTCACCTTCTCTGTATGCAGAGTTTTGACGAGTTTTGCATTTCGTACTGCTCCACCAGTACTGGTGTTGCTGAACGGCGCCTACAGGAAGCCATCCACAAGGCGCAGACATGGGCTCTAACCCACGGTTTCCAGTTTTTGGCCACAAAGTCGTGTGTTATGCACATCTGTCGGTGTCGTACTGTTCATCCGGAACCAGAACTTTACCTTAATGACAATCCATCCACTGTGGTGGAGACATATCGATTCTTAAGACTGGTTTTCAATTCCCGATTGAATTGGTTCCTCACAAGTGGAAGTGCTGGCAGCATCTCAATGCCCTCCGCTGCCTGAGCAACACCAACTGGGGTGCTGATCGCTCTATGCTGCAGCAGCTGTGCAGAGCCCTTGTTCAATCCCACCTTGACTATGTGAGTGTGGTTTATTGTTTGATGGCACCCTCAGTGTTGTGTTTACTCGACCCAGTGCACCACTGTGGCATTTGCCTAGTGGCAGGAGCTTTTAGGACGAGTCTGGTGACCAGCGTCCTGGTGGAGGCCGGGGTCTCTGCATTGCAGGTTAGGCATGTGCAATTGCTCTCCAGTTATGTTGCACACATTTGTAGTTCTCCTGTGCATCCGAATTACCGCCTCCTTTTCCCGCCCACGGCAGTTCATCTCCATCATTGGTGGCCAGGTCAGAACTTACAATTGCAGTTCATGTGCGATCCCTTCTCTCCAAACTGGAGTCTTTGCCTTTACCACCTATACTTGAGGTTCATTCACGAACACCTCCATGGTGTACACCTAGGCTGCAGCTTTGCCTGGACCTTTCACATGGCCCTAAGGACTCAGTTAACCCTGCAACTCTCTGCTGTCACTTCCTCTCAATTCTCGAAGTATACTGGGGCCATGAAGTGGTTTACACTGATGGCTCGGTGGCTGATGGTCACGTTAGCTTTGCCTATGTTCAGGCGCTCCCTACCAGATGGCTGCAGTGTTTTCACTGCAGAGCTGGCGGCCTTATCTCGTGCTCTTGAACACACATCCGCTCATGCCCAGGCGAGTCATTTCTCTTGTGTACTGACTCCTTGAGCAGCCTGCAAGCTATCGACCAGTGCTACCCTAGTCATCCTTTGGTAGCGACCGTCCAGGAGTCCACCTATGCCCAGTAACAGTCCAGTCATTCAGTATTGTTCGTCTGGACCCCAGGTCATGTTGGAATCCTAGGCAACGAACTTGCTGACCGGCTGGCCAAACAGGCTGTGCGGAAACTGCTTATGGAGATCGGCTTCTCTGAAACTGACCTGTGTTCAATATTACGCTGCAAGGTTTTGCGGCTTTGGGAGACGGAATGGCATAACCTCAGTACGTACAACAAGCTGCATGCCATTAAGGAAACTACGAATATGTGGAAGACCTCCTTGCGCACCTCTCGCAAGGACTCTGGTTCTCTGTTGGCTCTGCATTGACCATATGTGGCTGGCACATGGTTACCTCCTCCATCGCAAGGACACATCTCAGTGTCACTGTGGCTCACAAAAGATGGTCGTCCATCTCTTGCTGGACTGCCCACTTTTAGCCGCTCTAAGGCGGACTTTTAACTTTCCCAGCACACTAAGCAGATTCAGAAGGATGTAGGCTGCAGTACGGACCAGGAGATAAAGAAGCTTGCACAGGATAGAGTAGTGTGGAGAGCTGCATCAAACCAGCCTCAGGACTGAATACCACAACAACAACATGTAACTTATTACACAAAATAGGTGGCAAGCACTGTTGTTGTATGAATACACAATTGATGAACAAGCATTGGAAGCAGTCACACCTGTTGCACATTTGGGAGTGTGCAGGTGAAGTAATTTAAATTGGAATGACCACATAACACTAATTGCATGTAAGGCAAATACCAATCTGAGATTAATTGCAGGGGTTCTCTGGAAATATATTGCACTCACAGAGGAGGCAGCTTACAAAACTCTTGTTCAACCTATATTTGAAAAGTGTTCATCATTCTGGGACATGTAACAGAAACAATTGATAGAGGAAATTCAGGTGATTCAAAGAAGAGCAGCATATTTAATTAGTGGTGCATAGTGTGAAAGCATCATGGGGATGCTCATCCAACTCCAGTGGCATTCACTACAATCACAGTGTGATTTACTGTTAAAAATTTCACAAGCGTACTTTCCTCAGAGAGGATTTCTATTTTTCAGTTCAGCCCATTGGCACATAATGGGCTGAGAAATGGATAGCAAGTGTGGAGAGGCTGCTTGTGAAGCAAAAACCTGTTCACTTCCAGAAACACACTTTTTGGGCAAGAGCCAGGTAACAGACAGAGAGTACTGAAAGAGATTAAAACAGAACAGTGCCATAATGTCTGTAGGAGTATCCAAAGAAATAAAATTGGTGTGTTTCATCAGAACATTAGAGGATTGAAAAATAAGATAGATGAGCTTCTTGTATGCCTAGAAAATGGGGTAAATTCTGAAGGTATGGATGATTTGTGTGTCTCTGAACACCATGTAACCGCAGCGATGGAGAAGTTAAATTTAAGGGATTACAGATTAGCATCTTATTCATGTAGAGTCAACATGGAAAAAGGAGCAGTTGCTACTTATATAAAAATTGGACACAAAGTACAAAATATTGAAACAAATAGTTTTTGTGTAGATCATATCCTTGAAGCCTGTGCTTGTGAGTTGCGACTGCAATACACTTCTATAGTAATTGTAACAATCTACAGGTCCCCTCAAGGTAACTCTCAGCTATTCACGGAAAATCTAGAGGCATTATTGAGCTACCTGTTAGACAAAAATAAGCAGTTAGTGGTTTGTGGTGATTTTAATGCGGATTTCTATGAAAAATGAGCTAGAATCTTTGATTGGTTATTTCAATCTAATATCTGTTGTAAATTTTCCAACTCGTGTGCAGCAGGGCAGTAGATCACTTATTGATAACATTTTCATAGACAGTGCTCAGGCAGAAACAGTTTATGTGTACCCAGTTGTTAATGGGCTATCTGATAATCATGCACAGTTAATGGAAATAACACATATAGCATCTTACAGGCTTGAGGCAGGTTCATGCAAGGCAGGGAGGCTTATTGATGCGAACAGGGTACAGAGTGTTAAGAGCAGCCTAGAAGATTTAGAATAGGATGAAGTACACACTGGAAATGATGCTGATGCTAAATTCAATTTATTCCACCGTAAATTTATCTCAATATTTGAGAGTTGCTTTCCTGAAATGTTATTGAAAAAAGCCATTACAAAGTCAAGTAAGCCATGGGTTACTAAGGGAATGAAGATATTGTGTAAGAGGAAGAGGGAAATAAACGGACAGGCCAGAATAAGTCAGGATCTGATGTTACTTGCTTACTACAAAAGATACTGTAATATTTTAAGGAAAGTCATTAAGAAGTTGAGAAGCTTATGCGTTCTGACAGAAATGAATAATGCAGATAATAAAACTATTGGGAATATTGTCAAACGGGAAACAGGGCAGCCTGACAGTGCACAGCATACCATAGCAATAAAGCTAAATGACGATGTTATGAGTGATAATTCACAAGTTGCAAGTATTTTTAACAATCACTTTCTGAATGTAGCAGTAAAAATAGGGTTAAAGGGTTTAGTTGAAGAAGCAAAAGCAGTATGTTAAAAATGTCATTCCCCAGGACTTTAGGCCTTTAGAAATAGCACCATCCCCCACTGAAATTAAGGGAATTATAAATATACTGAAAAACAAGAGCTCATATGGTGTTGATGGAGTCTCTAACAGAATTTTGAAGTGTTGTTGATAAGTGGAGTCCTTAGTGATATATGTAATGCTTCTCTGGCACAGGGAATTTTTCCAGGCAAATTGAAATACGCAATTGTTAAACCTCTTCATAAGAAAGTTGACAAGAGTGACTTAAATAATTATAGACCAATTTCATTGCTGACTTCATTTTCTAAAATATTCGAAAAAGTTATGTATTCATGAGTAGTGGTATGTATAGGTGAAAATAATTTACTCAGCATGTCACAGTTTGGATCCCGGAAGGGTTACTGGACTGAGAATGCTTTCTATACATTTACTCATCAAATAGTACAAGCCCTAAATAACAGAAATAATCTCCAGTTGGTATTTTTTGTGATCTTTCCAAGGCATTTGACTGTGTGGATCATGTCACATTCTAAGAAAAACTAAGGTTTTATGGAATTGAAGGCTATACACACAGCTGGTTTGAATCATACTTAACGAATAGAAAGCAAAAAATTGTGCTGAATAACATAGATAATGTTGGGAGAGTGGTAAATTCTAGTGAATGGGGAGTTACCACAAAGGGAGTCCCACAGGGTTCAATTTTGGGTCCTCCGCTGTTCCTTATTCATGTGAATGACCTCTCACTTAACGTTCAGCAAGCAGAACTAGTACTTTTTGCAGATGACACGAATGTTGTAATAGATCCAATTCCAGAAAAAAAGCAGCTGAAGATATTGTTAAGGATGTCTTTCAAAGAATTATTAAGTGGTTCTCAGAAAATGGACTCTCCCTTAATTTTGAAAAAACTGACTATAGCCAGTTCTGTACTTCGAATAGAGTCATACTGACAATTGATGTGGCAGGTGAACAGGGCTCAGTCAACAGGGTAGACTTCTCCAAATTTTTGGGTGTTCATATTGATGACAACGGAACTAGAAGAATCATATTACTGAGATTCTCAAACAATTAAATTCAGCGTCTTCTGCTCTTCGTATAATCTCTAGTCTTGGTAATAAACAGATCAGCCTCCTAACGTACTTTGCATATTGTCGCAGAAGAAGCCGAATGTCTCAGTCGCTGTAGTGTAGTGGTTATGATATTAGGTTGTTGCACGGAGGGTCATGAGTTCGAAACTCACCTGAAATGAAAAATTTTAATTTCTATATTCTGTCCGAGTTCATTCTAGAAGTATCCACAAATGGCCAGAATCATTGTATTGGAATGTTCTGTAGCTGTATATATACTGTATGTGTTCTGGCCAGAGGCAGTTTGCTCCACGCTCTTGTATGCACAAGTGCCGAATAAACCTTTATTAAGTGAAGTTAGTGTTCATCATTTGTCTAATTACACTTTCTTCTACGTGACATAATTCTGGTGGAGACGCTGGGTATTGGAACTTGTGATAGCACACATTATCGATGACACAGTGGTTCCCATCAGGGCCACTGTTTAAGTGGCGAGAAACCAGAGTTCGAGCCATATTCAACAGTTTGCAGTCTATCAGAGACAGAAGAAGAAGAGGATGTTACAATGATAGCAACTGTGTTTCACCACATGAAACATCCTGGGTTCTCTGGTGACGATGGCCAAGATCCAAACGAGTGGCTGAATGTATGTGAGCTTATAGCCAAATTTAACAAATGGGATGACACTGTGTGTTTGGCTAATGTAATTTTCTACTTGGAGGACCCTGCCAAGCAGTGGTGTGAGAACAATGAGGAGAAGTTCACAAACTGGGAAGTATTACAGGGGAACTGCGCAAGTATTTTGGCAACACACAATGACAGAAGTACAAGGCTGAAGATTAATTTATCAGGGCACAGCACACAGGAGAAATGATGGAATCCTACATTCAAGATGTCTTGCAGCTGTGTAAAATAGTGGATCCTCGAATGAAGGAGGAAGATAAGGTTGGACATCTCATGAAGGGTGTTGCTGAGGACATGTACCAAGCCCTACTCCTGGAGAAGGTCTCATCAGCAGATGACTTCATAAAATGGTGCCAGTATGTCGAGACAATGCATCAAAAAAGAATTACATGCAAGAAGTTTGAATGGCTTCCAAATATCATATCAATGTCTGTGATGGAGGAAGAAATTGATTTCACAAGTGTTCTTTGTCAGATAGTAAGAGAGGAAGATCAGAAGGTACTTGGACTGCACGGTGGGCAAGAGGTCATAAGGGAGGAAATGGAACAGACATTGAACCCAATTTCTCGTCCTCCATGTCCCTTTAAAATGGTAAAAAAGTTGAGACCCAGGCGAAGTTGTGTTCCTACAATGCTGCATGAGGAATCTGTTCATGCACCAATAGAGACTGATATCTGGAGGATCTAGGATAACCAATGAGTATGTTTCCACTGCAGACGACCAGGACATGTGGTGTGCTATTGTTGAGAAAGGCGGCAGATATTTGATGATGCCCATGCCAGAAGACAGCAGACCAATCTTAGCCGGCACCAACACCGGAACGACGAACATGAAAACGAAAATGTGGGTGCAGGACGACGAAGGTCACCATCACCACAAGTTAGCCGCTGGAGAGGATGTTCCCCACCACGCTGGTCAAGGTCTCCATCGCCGTTTAGAAGCTCCAGCCGATCACCTAGCTGCCACAACCTGTAAAACTAAAGGGTGCGACCTTCCTTGGAGGTGAGGCCGCCGGAAAGAAGAATCCTCCGCCGTCGATCGCTACAAAAATGATAGGAAACTACATTGATATTCTCATGGATGTCCGACCAGACCAAGCTCTCATGAACTCTGGAGCATCATATTCAGATATTCAGTCATTTTGGAAAATTACCGTCACCAGCTTCAGAAAACCGTATTTTCGACAAAAAAATGTCTCTGCTGAAGGTGGCTAATGGGAAATATGTAAAAACTACAGAAAGATGTGTCATTCGTGTGGGTATAAGTGGCCATAGACAGCATTTAGAATTCATTGTCTTATACGAGTGTAGTCATGACGTCATTCTTGTATGGGACTTTTTGAAAGCTTCGCAGGCAATTATAGATTGTGGTCACTCGAAGATTTGCTAGACAAGATGAGGTACTGTGTACAGGAAGATGCACATCCAAGTGTGTGGAGAGTATGTGTGCTGTATGAAGTTATCATTCCTGCAGTCAGTGCTAGAAAGGTATCTGTCATGTCATGCCATGCATCAACCCATGGCTCTTGTAGTGGAATGTAAGAGAAGCATACTACGGAAGAATAACTTGGTCATCCCAGCCTCTGTTGTCTCATTTAAGAATGGATTCAGTGAATTGTGGATAGTTAACTGTCGCCAAGAACCGCAGATCCTTCCAAGGCACATGTGCATAGGAAATGCTGAGCCATTAATTGCAGAAAAGCTGAGCATCACAGAAACCTCCCATTCCGAGTCTGTGGGCGAAATTAGCACTACCACTAAGAGATAAGATCTTCTAGCTTAACTATCACCAGATCTTGTTAAGGAACAACAGAAGAAGCTACTTTCCATTCTTCAAGAGTTCTCTGAATGCTTCAATCCACAGGTGAAGAGCAAATTAGACAAATCGATGGTGAAGCACTTGATTAGCACTGAAGACCATCAACCAATAAACCAAGAGCATACCGTGTGTCAGTAACGGAATGTCGAATGATTTCACGACGAGGTAGAGAAAATGATGATGAATGACATCATTCAGCCTTTGCAGAGCCCATGGTCGTCACCAGTGGTACTCGTCAGGAAGAAGGATGGCAGTTGGCGCTTTTGTGTTGATTACAGGAAGCTTAATAAGATAACTAAAAAGGACATTTACGAATTGACAATACACTAGATTGTCTGAAGGGGGCTAAATTTTTCTCAACCATGGACATGTACTCGGGATACTGACAAATCGAAGTAGATGAGGCTGATCATGAGAAAACTGCATTCATCACAACTGAGGGCCTGTATGAGTTTAAGGTAATGGCGTTTGGTTTGTGTAATTCACCAGCAACTTTTGAGCAAATAATGGATAATCTTCTGAGGCACCTGAAGTGGACAATGTGTCTTTGTCATTTAGATGACATTACAGTGTTCTCAGAGACATTTGATGAAAACATAAAAAGACTGAGGGCCATTCTTAAGTATCTCCAACAAGCCAAACTGAAACTTAATCCAAGAAAGTGTCTCTTTGGAGCAGAAAAAATCAAAATACTTGGGCACCCAGACCCAGAAAAGGTGAGAGCTATAATGGAATTTCCTATCCCTAAAAGTATTAGAGATGTGAGAAGCTTCCTCGGATTGTGTTCTTATTACCGTCATTTTATTAAAGACTTTTGTATCAAACCCAGGCCACTCCAAGAGTTGTTAACAGCCGAATCTAAATGTATCTAGGGTGGTGCTCAACAAGATTGTTTCAATGTGCTTAAAAAAACTCTGACGACTGACCCTGTACTTGGTCTGTATGATGAGAGAGCACCTACAGAACTACACACAGATGCCAATGGGTATGGATTCTGCACTGTTATGGTGCAGATTTCGGATGGACAAGATTAGGTTATAGCCTATGCTTCCAGGACACCTACAAAATCCAGGAGAAACTACTCAACTACAGAAAGCGAATGTCTTGCTGTGATCTGGGCCATCTGCAGATTTCAACAGTACGTCTATGGAAGGCCATTCACTTTGTTGGTTGACAGGTCTTAAGAATCCAACAGAATGACTCGCCAGGTGGGCACTACATCTTCAAGAGTTTGACATTACCATAGTGTACAAGAGTGGATGAAAACACGAAGATGCTGACTGTCTCTCAAGAAACCTTGTGCATGACCACCAAGACTTTGATGAAGATAGTGACTGTCTCACTGCACTCCAGGATCTCTCTGCTGAGCAGAAGAAGGACACCAAGATATCTCAAATTATGCTTGCCTTAAATTGGACAGAGGGTTTGAAAGGACAATTTAAGGTAGCTAATGGATTACTTTGCAAGAAAAACTTAGCTCCGTTTGGAAATAGGTGGCTACAAGTGATTCCTAAACACATGCACTTAGATGTTCTGCAGAAATTCCATGACACACCTGAGGCCAGACATTTATGATTTATTAAGACATATGATAGGATCTGCAAGAGATTTTTCTGGCCAGGTTTATTTAGGAGTGTCTGTCACTATATGTCGCACTGTCAAGAGTGCCAGAGGAGAAAGGCAGCTCCTCAGAAATGAACTGGCCAACTCAAACCAATTCCACCAGCTGAAACACCTTTCCAATGTGCTGGTATTGACCTCCTCAGATGATTTCCAACGTCTGCTAGTGGCAATAGATGGCTTGTTCTTTGCACTGATTATCAGATGTGCTATGCCATTACAAAAGCCGTGAAAACAGCCGAAGCATTCAAGGTAGCCAAATTCATCATAGAAGACATTGTATTAAAACACAGTGCCCCAAGGTTGTTAATTATGGATCAAGGGAAAGTTTTTCAATCAAATCTTGTGACAGAGATAAACCGTCGGTGCAACATTACTCTTCACATGACAACTGCCTACCATCCGCAACCTAACAGGCTTACTGAATGCCTTAATAAGACCTTGGCTGCCATGCTATCAATGTTCATCAATGTTGAGCAGAGCAGCTGGAATGAGGTGCTACCATTTGTGACGTTTGCCTACAATACTGCCAAACAAGACACCACAGGATTTACGCCATTTTTCTTAGTGCATGGGCATGAGGCGACGACGACAATGGACACTGTGTTCCTGTTACATCCTGATGACATGGATGATGACTACATCGGCCAGATGTTAACCAGAGCTAAGAAAGTTTGGCAGTTTGCCTGACTCCGCACGCTGCAGGCTCAAGAAAATGATCGCCACCGTACTGTTGCCTACCTTCACTCTAGTTCGGAAGTTTGGTCTCTCTGAGAAGCTCCTCAGGTGTTACTTTGGACCTTACAAGGTTGTAAGAGAGTTGTGTGATATTACGTATGAAGGTGAAGATTTTGACCCTGACACAAATCGACAAAAGATCAAAGATACGTTCCATGTCCTTTGAATGAAGCCCTATAAGGATCCTGCAGCCCAGGGTAAATTCGAAGCTCCAGCGACAGGCAACAAGTGGAATGGTAATGAAGAGCGTAGTGGCAAGGGAAGTTCTAAGAAGATCACTGCCATGGCGAACATCAGTCATCGGGAGTCAGGGTATGCAGGACCGATGACTCGTTCCCGCAATAGGAGGATGTAACACCGAGATGCTGCTCTCTTAAGGAGGGAGCAATTTTGCAGAAGAAGCTGACAAGGGAACCTCCCCATCGCACCCCCCCCCCCCCACCCCCCCACCCGCCCCCCAGATTTAGTTATAAGTTAGCACAGTGGATAGGCTTTGAAAAACTGAACACAGATCAGTCGAGAAAACAGAAAGAAGTTGTGTGGAATTATGAAAAAAAAAAGCAAAATATACAAACTGAGTAGTCCATGTGCAAGATAGGCAACATCAAGGATAATGTAGGATCAAGTGTGCCGTGGTCCCGTGGTTAGCGTGAGCAGCTGCGGAATGAGAGGTCCTGGATTCAAGTCTTCCCTGGAGAGAAAAATTTACTTTCATTATTTTGCAAAGTTATGCTCTTGTCTGTTCCTTCATTGACGTGTCTGTTCACTGTAACAAGTTTAGTGCATGTGTTTTGCGACCGCACCACAAAACCGTGCGATTAGTAGACGAAAGGACATGCCTCTCCAATGGGAGCCGAAAACATTTGATCGCAAGCCCATAGGTCAACCGATTCCTCCACAGGAAAACACGTCTGATATATTCTATACGACACTGGTGGTGGCATGTGCGTCACATGACAGGAATATGTTGTCGACCCACCTAACTTGTACACTTGGCGAATGGGTAAAAAGATTCTTCTACCTTTCCCGATTTAGGTTTTCTTGTGGATGTGATAATCACTCCCAAAAAAGTGATGACAGACAGATAATAATTGCCTGAAAATAAAAAATTAAACTTTTCACTCGAGGGAAGACTTGAACCGTAGACCTTTCGTTCCACAGCTGCTCACGCTAACCACGAGTCCACGGTGCTCCTGAACTCACATTGTCCTTCATATTGTCTATCTTCCGCATGGACTACTCAGTTTGTATATTTTGCTTATTTTTTTCATAGTTCCATGCAACTTCTTACTGTTTTCTTGATTGATCTGTGTTCAGTTTTTCAAGGCCTATCCACTGTGCCTTCTTATAACTAAATCTTAGGGGGGTGCGATGGGGAGGTTCCCTTGTGAGTAGTGCAGTCACTGGAGTGTAGTGGTTATGATACTAGATTGTTGCAAGGAGGGTCATGAGTTCAAAACTCACCTGAACTGAGAAATTTTAATTTCTATATTCTTTTCGAGTACATTCTAGAAGTATCCAAAAATGGCAAGAATCCTTGTACTGGAATGTTCTGTAACTGTATATATACCGTATGTGTTATGGCCAGAGGCAGTTCAATCCACGCTCTTGCATATATAAGTGCTGAATAAACCTTCATTAAGTGAAGTTAGTATTCATCATTCATCTGCTTACACCTTCCTTCACTCAATAATGTCTTATGGAATAGTTTTGTGGGGTAACCCACCTCTTAAACATAAAGTATTGATTGCACAAAAGAGAGCAGTGAGAATAATTAGTGGTGTTTACCCATCATATATGCACCTATTCAAGGAGTAAGGTATTTTAACTGCACCATCAGGGTACATATATTCACTAATGAAATTTGTTATAAAAAATCCATCTCAATTTGCGAAGGATAGTGATGTTCAAATGTACAACACTAGAGGGAAAAATGACCTTTCCTATCTGTTACTGAAGCTGTCAGTTGCTCAAAAAGGAGTACATCATTCAGCAACAAAAATCTTTGATCATTTGCCCAACATAAAGTGTCTGGCAGGTAGCAGATCAAGTTTTAAATCTAACTTAAAATCATTTCTTTTCGACAACTCCTTCTATTCCATAGATGAATTTCTGTTTCAGAACTGGTAAAATAATAATAATAATAATAATAATAATAATAATAATAATAATAATAATGTACCTCTAAATGTAGTTGCATGTGTAGAACTAAAAATTTCAGTAACATTAATATTAGCACTATTCATGTGTTTCATATATATCCTGTAATCTGACTTGTTCCACATCATATTGATAACATAATCATGAAAATGGTCTATGGAACATGATATAACTAAACTAATGTGGAAAGTACACTGTATGGATAGGAAGTAACATATCTATATGGAGGAAATACAGACATAAGATACTAGTGTTTACACATTTCCCTTATGCACAGATTGGGAGATCAACAGGGAGTTACAGTCTTCAACCTTTATATCTTCTTTCACATTGGTGGTCAAACTTACAGCATGGAAAGCTACTGTCATGTCATAAACACACTGAAGTGGCTGTATGCAGAGTTGCAAAGGGGTGGGGGGAACTTGATTTTCTGCAGCAGTATGTACTCTACTTACAAACGGACTGCCACGGCAACCAGAATGCAAATATCCATCTGTGGCAAAAGAGCAGTGTTGCAAAATTGTATTCAGGTAGAGCAAGAAGATCGGTGAACTGTAGGTGGTCTATGTTGCACTGGAAAATATCATTAATGTGTTGTTGAAGAATGGGAAATTATGCTCTGAAATAAAAAGAGATTTTAGACCACCACATAAAGGTCACAGTTATGTACAGCCATCTGTGAAATGTGAGGTCCTTTGGAGATGTTATGGGTAAGATCTCAAGGAAACAGAATATTGTCATCTCTACAAACATGCCCAAAACATACAGGCACACCTAAGGTTGAGCACAGATGCTCAAAAACTGCTGAAAAAAGTAGGAATTTACAGGACATGCTGTACTTGTAGAGACATGTGTGGGTATTCCAAAAGGACAGTTGAAAAGCGACTGGAAAGACATAAGGATAATTGTAAAAGGGAAATAATCAGGGAGGTGATTGTAAAATGGAATGGTATTTGGATTGTGGAGTTAGAGATGATGCGTATCAGTCTTCCATCATGGGGCAAAAGTAATAGTGGATAACATAACCAACAATGGCTAATTGGATCTAACTTGTCAGTAACAAGTCAGTGTGTGAATTGGACCATCCTAGAAGCTACAACACACCTTGACCTTGCCCTGCACAAAGGTATACAAAACAAAGTGTTTCTCCAAAACAGGCACAACAGACTGTAGCATTTCAAAGAGTGTGAATATTCTTACTGTTCAATTGAGATGAATAACCATTTAATTTAATTTAGGTGTGCTGTCACAGGACATAGTTCTATAAAACATTGTAAACCTCACTGGAAAAAAGAATAAAAAAAAGAAGTACGAGTGGTCCCAGGTCTCATCAAGAGGTGTTTCAGAAACTGCAAAACCAACTAAAATTAACACCCTATCAATCAACATTTCAACCAAATGAGTGCCTGATCTTAGCAACTGATGCTTTTGAGCATGGAATCATGAAAGTCTTTCTTCACATACATTTCCAAAGATCCTGAGAAGCTTTTGTGTTTTCTATCAATAACCTTGTCACCAACATGTGAGCAGTACTATCAGATTGGAAAGGGAGTTCTGAACATTATTTTTGGTCTGCAGAAATTTAAAATCTTTTTATATGACTACAAATTTCGTCTAATTACTAACAACACATCTTGACTATGCCTTTTTGGGCCAAATTCTAAGCTGCCCAATGGTACTGTGGAGTGGCACCAGTGCTGAGCTTCATTAAGTTTTTAATGTTCTGTTCATCTATTTATTTAGTACCATCCATCACTATAACAGTCAAATGCAGATTACAGCCTCTGGACTGTGTATATGACCTGATTCAGCATTTGACAGACTGGAAAACTAAATGCTTACAAATATACCAAAACATCATCCAACCCCCAAGAGGTCCCCACCATGTATTGTGACATAGCAACATCAGTGAGGCAAGATCCTGCTCTCAGCAAAGCTCTGCATTAAAGGTGATAAGAATGGTCAGGCATGAAATCAACATAACATCTGGATCTATTTAATAAAACAACATCATTTGCAAGCTTTCAAAGGCTTAGACCTATTTTTCTGATAATTTCAAACATCTTGCACTGATTTGCATTTACAAGTTCGTGGTATCCTCCATTGATAATGCTGGAATTCAGTATGGTGTTGGCCCACCCTTAGCCTTGACGACAGCCTCCACTCATGCAGGCATATGTTAAATCAGGTACTGGAAGGTTTCTTGTGGAATGGGAGCCCATTCTTCATGGAGTGCTGCACTGAGGAGAGGTATCGATGTCAGGTGGTGAGGCCTGGCATGAAGTCGGCATTCCAAAACGTCCCAAAGATGTTCTGTAGGATTCAGGTCAGGACTCTGTACAGGCCAGTCCATTACAGGGATGTTATTGTCATGAAATCATTGTCAGCAATCTTCTGCTGAATCCACACTGGCACAAGGCACAGGTCATACCATTGCCAAATGCCAGGAGCAGACAGCTGAAACCTGTGGTGTTGGTTTGAGGACCGTTCAGAGAGTATCCAGTGAAGCTAAGACATCAATGCAAGCCTGTGGCTCAGCTGTTTTCAAATCACCAGGGAAGCAACACAACCACATAAAAGAAGTGTGTGAGCTTGAAGATTTTGTATAAAATCTTTTGCGGCACATAGTGTTCAGCACGGTGTTCCATATTACCCTCCTGAAGCCACCGATTCCATATTCTGCTAACAGTCACTGGATCTCGACCAACGCAAGCAGCTTTCTTTTACTCTATATAATGTTAACATTATATCCAAAGAAACCATTTTCTCTGTCTTGAAATTTAAACCAGTGTTCCTAAACATACTCATAAGAAATATATTATTTTTGAGAACACAAAAGGAGTGTTTTTGAGAACTTCTAGAATATTTTTTCTTTGAGTTTGAGTGAAATCAAGCAAATATTACATTATTGTGTTCCACATAAACCAAGGCGTTTGCTATGAAATAAGTTGCAGTTTTGTAGTATAAGTAGTTTTGAAGTTACATTTTTGTTTCATGGCATTCTCAGAAAAATGAGTGTCCTTGTGAGATTATGAAATTTTGTAATTCTTATTTACTCCATTGGTACATATGATAAACAGAAAATAATAAATGTCTGCGTCTATGAATTCCGAACCTCTGATTGAGGTAAATGATTTTGAGCACTTATTTTGTATTTATGATGATTTTCTTTTTTTTCAGTAGCTCACTGTTTGACTCAACAAATTTCACAAGTTTTGTGACACCATTCATGACTTTGAGCCTTACTTAAGGCAAATGTAGTGACCCATGTAGAGTCAGACATAATTTCAAGACACTTAATTCAAGTTTCTTCCTCTGATACATTAGTACTGCAGCCATTGGCTGTAAAACTTTAAATATGTATTATTTAGTATGACTGTATGTCAAGTGTTTGCATGACATGATGCATGAATTTTTGTGTTGGTTGGTAAATTTCAATGAAAATCAACCACTTGTCTTACATTGTAATTTATGTGCTTCTTATTCCCCCCCCCTTTCCACCCTTTTCAAGTTTCTGTTTGGTATAGATGTGACATTCTCCTATGTATCAAACAAGCCTGTGACAGTTCATACTGCCCTTCTCTGTATATGTTGAATATTCTATTCAAACAATAGAAACTCCAGATAGGAATATCAACAGCACAGGAAAAGACAGATTGCTACTTACTATAAAGAAGACACAAGTTACAGACAGGCACAATTGAAACTTTTGTCACAGCCTTCATCACCAAAAGACACACACACACACACACACACACACACACACACACACACACACACACACACACACACACACCATTCATACACATAAAAAAACACACCTCCTGCATACATGAACCACCAACTCTGGTCTGAGATGCTGGAGTGGGCAGTCGTGTGTGCATAAGGTGTGCTTGCTTGTGTGTATGAATGGTGTGTGTGTCCCTCTTTTCCTGATGAAAGGTGTGGCCGAAAGCTTTATGTTAGTGTCTTTTAATTGTGCCGGTCTGCAACCTGACATGTCTTCTTTACGGTAAGTAGCAATCTTTCTTTTCGTGCATTGTCAATATCCTATTTGGTATTGGTTCCACACACTTGAGAAATATTCTAGAACTGATCACACAAGTGATTTTTAAGCAGTTTCCTTTGTTGACCGGCAGCATTTCCCTGGTATTCTACCAATAAATAATATTCAGGTAACATGGCATTACAACTGATCTTCCAACTGTTCTACAGTAAGATTTTGTGAAATATATAACCTGCTTCTTAAACTGTCATGGAGGGTATTTTAATGTTTCCCAAGATGGCTTGTTCATTCAGATTGTTTAGAAATGATCACAAGCCCCACATCCTTGACCTGTTGTTTTATATTTCTCATTGTTAAAGAATGTGATTATTTTTATCATAGTCATCATCTTTACAGCTTCACAGTTTCATTCTGATCTGCTAGGTGTATGTATCAGTTGGGGAAGACTTATGTAATTTCTTTTCAAGACATTTTGTGATGTTAGCTCAGGAGATTGTGTCCTTTGAGACTCTTAAGATACAGTACTGATGTCCATACACCCTCAGTAAATTATGGAAAGCCAATAGGGAGCAGTGGTATCAAAATACCATACTTCATTTCAGCATAGTTTATTGCCTTGTAAATCCTAATAGTGGACCGTAGTTCATATGCTGGTGTACCACAAACAACCACCACTACCACCACCACCACCACCACCACCACCACCACCACCACAACAACAACAACAGTATTATCACTCTTACTATTATTATTATTATTATTATTATTATTATTATTACTGTTACTGTTACTGTGATATAGGGGCAGGCCTGTTTTAAGGCTCAAGCAACACAAGTGGCCACTTAGGGCACAAGGCTGAAAGATGTGCCTAGCTCATGATTATCAGTGAGAACTGACAAGGGTGGAAGTCTATAACAGAAGAATGAAAAATGTTCCAGTAAACATGGGCTTGCAAACAAACCATTTGCGAGATAATAGTGAATGTGTGGTTATGAGCCGCCACTAATTTCAGTATTAACTGTTGTCCTAGTTGGTAAAATATATTTGAAATGTAATCTTTTGATTAAGTTCTCATCTAATTGGGCTCACATTTCATCCAGAGGCTACATTACCTCATGAAACAAAGAGGAAAAATTAGATTATTTTTTTAAGCAGGTCTCCTGGGCCAGATTATATACCAATTAGGTTCATTTTTGGAATATCTTGAAAACTGCTTTGCACATTGGATCAAAAAAAAAGTTATAACTTCAATTTGTTTATCTCAGAGGGAGACATACAAAGATATCACACTCGACCTGCCACCCCACCCTCTTTGTGGGCAGCAGGGGGGGAGGGAAGCAAGGCAACTTTTCAGTCTTCCATGGGGACCCCCATTTTTTATTGCAGATTACAATTCTACAGCAGAATATACATACATTTTGTCTGAAGCATTTTCTTCATTTCACCATAGATGGCACCGTAACCGGAGGAATAGAAATGGGTACACAATCATAATTTGACGAGCTACTCAATGGACCTTGAATATCCAGTGGCATGTTGGACCCCGCCTCCTTGCTGTGAGGGTAGGACAGGCCAGTGTATCATAACTTCTAATTGGAAACCTCATTCCCAACATTACATTCCTCTGACTTAATGAGCAGGGGACGACTTGACCCACCACTGTGACTGTGTAGCAAACAATGACGATCACAGTAGGCAGTACACTGTGACCGGAGCTCACATATCATGCAGATGTAGAACAGATAGCGGCTCTAAACATTACAGTAGTTGTGCAGTGTTTATTATCCACAGACCTACCTATCATTTGGACAACAGACATGCAAGTTGACGATGAATATTGCAACCACAGATGGAAAAATGGAAATGATCCTATATATGAAGAAGGTGGGAGAAATGTTGAGGCTGCTGTTGCCTTTTATGTCGAGCATTTTCTAGAGAAAGCTTGTTCTCATTCATTCTTTTACAAGGTTGTGAATGCCTTTATGTCTGGTGGCAGCATATAGACTGGAAAAGGAAACAAAGCAGACGTTTTACAGGAGGAGCTAATGAAATAGTTGTACTAGTGGCAATGCAGCACAACCCACAGATAAACACCTGGTAGTTACTCCACGATTCTGGTATGTCCGTAGGTAATACTGGCACAATACTGCAGTGTCATAAGTACAGTCCATTCCACATGTAACTGATTTCCATAACCAGGCAGTGTTTTGTGAATGGGCATGTCAAGAAATGCAAACAACCCTCCAGTTCTTTGCTGAGGTACTATTTTCTGTTGAGCCTACAACCACAAACCACTGTAGCATTAACCAGCATAACATGCATTACTGAAGTGTAGACAATCCCCACTGATTGCGGCAACTTGACCATCAACATACTTAGTTGATTAATGTATGGTGTGGCATCATGGAGAACAAACTCATTGGTTTGTATTTTATCAATGGCACGTTGAGTGGATGCAAATATCAACTGTTTTTGGAATATTTATTTATTTATTTTATTTACACGTCAAGTTCCATAGGATCAAATTGAGGAGCAAATCTCCAAGGTCATGGAACGTGTCAGTACATGAACTTACAACATAAAAGTAATAACAGATAAAAATAAAGGTTCATGAACCTGAAAAAAGCCAGTCCATAAGTTTAAATAAACACTATCAGCAGTACAATAAGAATCAGCTTAATCTTTCAAGGAACTCCTCAACAGAATAGAAGGAGTGACCCATGAGGAAACTCTTCAGTTTCGATTTGAAAGTGTGTGGGTTACTGCTAACATTTTTGAATTTGAGTGGCAGCTTATTGAAAATGGATGCAGCAGTATACTGCACACCTTTTGGCACAAGAGTTAAGAAAGTCCGATCCAAATGGAGGTTTGATTTCTGCCGAGTGTAAACCGAGTGAAAGCTGCTTATTCTTGGAAATAAACTAATATTGGTAACAAGAAACGACAATAAGGAATATACATATTGAGAGGCCAATGTCAAAATACCCAGACTCATGAACAGAGGTTGACAAGAGGTTCGTGAACTCACACCACTTATTGCTCGAACCACCCGTTTCTGAGCCAAAAATATCCTTCTAGAATAGGAAGAGTTACCCCAAAACATAATACCATATGACATAAGTGAATGAAAATAAGCAAAGTAGACTAATTTACGTGTCAAAGTATCACTCACTTTTGACATCGTTCGAATAGAGAAAATGGCAGTATTAAGTCTTTGATAGGAACTATCGGTACTATAACAGGATGTTGCCCTGGATGTTTGACAATGTATGCAGTCAGCATGAAAGTTGTCCAGCACATTATGTAATTGACGTACACATCATAAATTACAGTTGTATACACATTTCTATTCCTATAATTACGGCACCATCGGTGGTGAAATGAAGATACTTCAGACAAAATGTATGTAGATTTTACCATAGGGTAGTAATCTGCAATACAAAATTCCATTGCAGATTTCAAAGTTGCACCTACCACCCAATCACAGGGTTGGGTGGGGGGAGGGGGGGGGGTCAAGTTTGGTATCGTTGGATGTCCCCCCCTGAGACAAACAAATTGGAACTATAACTTATGTGTAGTTTTCAAGATAGTCCAATGTCTTCAGTTAAAATGAACACCCTGTGTATTGTGTTTAAACATTATGCATTACCTCAAAGAGAATGGTCTATTAACACACAATCAACACAGATTTAGAAACCCTCGTTCTTGTGAAAAACAAAACTATCTCTTTACTCACACAACATGTTGTGTGCTACTGACAAGGGATTTCAATTTGATTCCACATTTCTAGGTTTCCAGAAGGCTTTTGACACTGTACCTCACAAGCAGTCTCAGTTATGCTATTGGTTTCATAATATCCTGTCTGGAACGTTACAGTACATAGTAACTGATGGAAAGTCATCAAGTAAGATAGAAGTGATTTCTGACATTCTTCTAGGTAGTGTTATAGACTGTCTGCTCTTCCTTATCTACACAAATGATTTAGGAGAACATCTCAGCAGCCATCTTAAGTTGTCTGCAGATGATGCTGTTGTTTATCATCTAGAAAAATCATCAGAAGATCAAAACAAATTGCAAAACAATTTAGAAAAGATATCTGTGTGGTGTGAAAATTGGCAATTGACCCTAAATAATGAAAAGTCTGAGGTCATCCACATGAGTGCTAAAAGGAATCTGTAAAACTTCAGTTATACAATAAATCAGTCAAATCTAAAGGCGATAAATTCAACAAAATACCTAGGAATTACATTTACAAAAAACTTCAATTCGAAGGAACACATAGAAAATGTTGTAATGAAGGTGAACCAAAGACTGCAATTTACTTGCAGAACACTTACAAGGTGCAACAGACCCTCTAAAGAGACTGCCTACACTACAGTTGTCCATCCTCTTTGGAGTACGGATGTGCAGTGTGGAATCCTTACCAGATAGGATTGATAGAGTACATCAAGAAAGTTCAAAGAAGAGCAGCATGTTTTGTATTATTGAGAAATGGAAGAGAGTGTCACAGACATGCTACAGAATTTGGAGTGGACATCATTAAAACAAAGACGTTTCTCATTGTGGCGAGATCTTCTCAAGAAATTTCAATCACCAACTTTCTCCTCTGAATGCGAAAATATGTTGTTGATGTCACCTTACATAGGGAGAAATGATCTTCATAAAAAAGTAAGGCAAATCAGAGGTCACACGGAAAGAAAGAGGTGTTTATTTTTTCCGTGTGCTGTTTGAGAGAGGAATAATAGAGAATTATTGTTAAGACACATAAGCATGATTTGCAGGGTATCCATGCAGATACAAATGTAGATTATCCTATAAGAGCTGAGTCATATTAATGATTTTGTTATACATGGTACTTGCTGCAGTTAACCTTACCCATCATCCAGATGTGTACCACTAACCAGATTGAGTCTGATAACCTCCATTTTCTAACTAAACACATACATAAAATATGAACTGTTTTACTTTCTTTACTCATGCATGCAAATATCGCAGCACCTACTTGCACTACCTGGAGGGCGCCCCTCTTCTTGCTACCATGCCACGTCTTGATCTGTGGCTCACTTCTGGTGATGCTTCTGTGGATTCTGTGCTTGAGTCAAGATCAAATGTAGACTCAGCTGAAACAGAACAGTTTATATGGCTATTAGGTGTATTTAATTGTGGTTTTTCAAATACAATTTTTCTATTTTGTTCGTTACAGTATATTTACTTTGTTCCTTTTTTAAAAACTGAAGTAGGTATGAAATAAAGACTAGTAATTAAACTTATCCATTTTTATTCCATTTGGTACCTTATCTGTTGTTGTTAGTGATTGCATAAAATATTGAGAATGAAAACTGTATTTTAAAAAAATCATAGAAGAAAGGAAGAGATGAACAACATCGATAGTTTTTGAGGCAAGCATGAATAAATTATATGCCTAAGAATAACTTGATAATACCAGGAATGGTGCATTGCCAAATGGGAAAATTATGGAAAGTAAAAAAATCATTAATATTCTGTATGTTAACTACAAATAAACAAGTGAAAATGTACATACATATTCATGAAATCACAATTCACCTGGCAACTGTAATGAGTATAATGCCCAATTTATTCCGCAATTAGTTTTGGCAAACAAGCCATTTTTAAGTGGTATGAAACACCTTAGTATGCGTCATCATCTAAAGGGCAAAGTTCACACAGGGTCATAAATTGTACAAAAACAGAGTGCTAGAATCACCATCAAGTGGAACACATTAAGTGTAGTCACTTGCAGTATTGTACAATGTTTGTGCAATTTATGCTCCTATGTACAGTTATGAACTTGAATGAAGTGGAATATTTTGATACACTGTTGTCTGATTTCAGATTGTAATATACACTAAGGCATTCAGAAGCATTCTATAATAGTTTGTATGTGAAAACTATCAAAACTGATTATAGAATAGATTGGTCCTCATATAAAATACATTGTGACTGTAATGTCAACAAGAATGAAAATATTAAAATGTGTCTGTGTAATTTCACTAATTTTCATTTAGTAACAAAAGGAACATGCACATCAAGAAACTTGTAGTGACATTTCTATAAAAGAATTTACATTTTTTCAGTATTGTTACTCTACCTGAACCTTTGTTGGATTAAAATAATGCTGTCATACTACTTTCTCCAAAAGCTTCTTTGTTCCTTTTTCATTAGCTCATACACAAATAATACTTGGATCCTAAGAAACAGTTTTATTAACATGGTGTGACCCTCCTGTGCCAATGGTTAAGGAATAAGGTGGAAGAAAAACAAATTAGTAGCATATTTTTGTACATGTCATCAACAGGCAAGAATTTAGGAATTTTCAAATGCTTAGGGTTCTTACATTCATTTATTAACCATGGCTCACAGGTCCCATCAGGAAGAGAATCTAAAATATACTTAACTACAGTAAAACAACTGTGGAGATCAAGTTTGTTCTTAGTTCAGAAAAGGAACCCACTCACAATTTTATTATGTTGTGTAATACTAATCATGTATCAACTTGTTTGGCTGACACTGTGGTCAAGCTTTTAAATTTATTATGTCGAGCCCTAGCCTGACTGTCATATGAATATAAACTCTCAGACAAGGAACAAACAAAACTATATTAATTTGCACAGAAATGGGAGCTATTAAGAGTAAGCAGCCCAGAGAAGTTTTATTGGTAGAATGTTCTCTGAAATATAAGAATGAATCTATATGTGAGGTAGAAAGTCAAAACTGACCTCATGCCAGAGAAGTGAAATACTCATTAAAAGCAAAAATCTTTGATAAAGTCTAAAATATTCATTTTCATTTTTTATTATTATAATTTACTTCATTCTGCACATGCTTGCATTGTTTTGGAAGTTCTTTGGAACAAACAGGAGCCAATAACAGGATTAAAAGCAACTGCTGTCAGATTCTGAAAACAGATATGTTATCATAATGGGGAATTAACATTGGCCAACAAGAGGCTTCTTCCCAAAGTCTCACAAAAGTGTATGTAATGCTTTACAAAACAGCATCTCCTAATTTTTAGAGGCATTTTAAGGAGCTCAGAGAAGCTTTGTATAAATGACAAACAATTTGTGATTACAGTACAGCCAAACAAGACAAGCAGCCCCTTTTTGTTTGAGAGTTATAAAAACCTACAGATGTTGCCAATTTGCACTTGGCCATAACATAGAATGAATGTAATAATATTCTGCCCCCAAAAAAGCAGCACAATGTTAACTAATTTCTCTCACTTGGTTTTAAATTTAGGTATATTACAATGTGCTATAGTCTGAAGGGGCTAACAGCATAATATGGAATGGTAACTTACAAAACTCTGCACCATTTGACAAAGGACATTTTACGATAATTTATATGCAGAATTTGTCTCTTAAATAGTCCAACTAAACAATTGTAAAAAGTGAAGATTTAAAACACTTTACCTCAAAACATCTCTTTTCCATCACAAATATCCAAAATCCGAATTTTTCAACAAGAGGTCTGTTTTTTGCTTTGTATCACATATATTATTTAGTCTGTAATGAAGTAACTTGAAAGGAATATATCTCTGGAAACGGTAGATCACAAAATAAGAATAAGCATGTTACTAAGAAATTAACCAGCACCTCTGGCAGCTAGCGCAAAAAATGTTTAGCTGTTGTGATGTAAATAAACACACACACAACGCTGCATGTCATGACACTGCACCAGGAAAATGTGAGTTGCTATACCAGTCCCGTCGGGGAAAGTGGAGCACTGTCGAGGAAGTATGTTGGGAAATGTACACATTGTCCTGATCATGTGTTGAGTTCTGGAGGATGGTCTGAAGCAGATGGTGTAGGTGCTGGCACTATTGGTGGTTCTGATACTTGCAAAGAAGTTTTTAGCTGTGGTATATCAGTTGGTAGTACTTCCTAGAAAACAGATGCAGGTTTGACATGGTCAATCAAGATGATAGAGAGCCTGCTGTTTACCATTATGTTCAGAGCATCTACTACCATTGTAGGACTCTGTGTGGACTTAAGTGCAGTGGTTGAAGTGGGTGTTTGACTCCATCTGTATGAAGATGACATCTGTATGTAGAAGACATTTGCACATATTCCTAGGTCACTATGTATATAGTGGGAAGGTGAGTAATGTCCCAAAGCTTCACAAGAATGAATCTCTGACATATGTTCTCTCGATTAAAGTACAAAATCAAAATGGTTGTGGTTGGATAGCTTGTAGAACTACACATCTCCAACTCTCCAGGAAGTTGCAGAAAACTAGATTCGCTGTTGCAAGTCAGACCTGTAAATGTTCCTTAGACCAAGTTAAACAATTGGTACAGCTGTGGTCCATCAGTGCATGGCGCACAAGTGCTACCATTAGTGAATGGTGTCAGCTTTCTTTCATAATGATAACTCACTGGATGTAAATTGTCATTTTGTTGTGAACAGTGCCACAGAATTTGTAGAGTTGAGTGAACATGTGTGATTCAAATTGGTGGCTGGAGTCTGTTGGGACATGTAGTGGGCAACCAAATTGAGAAATCCAGCTTGAAACAAAATCAGAAGTGAAGGTTTCTGTGGAGATGTTATCAACAGACACTGCTTCTGGCCAGCAAGTAAATCGATCTGTCATAGTTAGAATTTAATGTTATTCATTCAATGGAGGTAATGGGCTTACCACATCAACATGTACAAGAGCAAATCATGTATTTGTTTCAGGAAAGTCCTCTACTGGTGTGTAGAGGCACTTGACATACAAATGAGTGCATTCTTGGCTATCTTTTTAAATTCCAGACAAAGAAATCACTTAGAGTTAAGATGGAATGTTGGTCTGATGCCAGGATGACAAATTATGTATGCTGTCAAAGGTGCATCTTTGGGATGTAGTAGCAAGAGTGGACAAGGTTGAGAGGTCTGCACCAGGAACATCAACTAATCAAAATTCCAATACCCTTGAGAGGGTTCTGGAGTTCTTGGTGCAATGATTGTGTCTTGTCAAGTTGAGTGAAGTTGATGGTGCTTGATATATTGTCAACACGGGAAAGACAATCAGCTACTGTGTTGTTGATTCCCGAAATGTGTTTGAAGTCGATGCAGAAGTGTGCGATAAATACCAGTTGGATATGTTGGCAAGGCGAGCAATTGTTACTGGTACTGTTCAAGCACTGAGTGCCCTGTAGTCCCCACATGGACACCATGCGCCACCCTTCTTTGGCACAAGGTGCAAGGGGGATGACCATGGGCTACCAGACAGATGGGGAATTCCTTCCATAAGCATGGTGTTAAATTCCTACTTTGCAATGGCTAAGCAGATAGGAGCTAGAGGTCTAGGTCTATGGTTTTAATACAGTGTACAGTGTTGTCACATAAGCCTTTCGGTACTCCAGTCAGTCGTGTCAATGCTGGAAATTGCTGCAGTAGGTCTGCATACACTTCGCTTGCACAATCTCAGCTGTGTGCATTGCTGCAAAATGTCAGAATCCCGAAGCTGTCAGGCCTATGATGATGTCGACAGTTGCCAAGTTGGCCATCAGTACAGTAAAAAATCAACTCCAATGATGAGCCAAGTCACATTCTTGATTGTGAAATCCCACGCAAAGGCACAGTGCAGGCCCATAAGTATTGCTGTGTGCTGTACTTATGTATAAAAGAGTTATTTACTGCAGTAAGAGAGAACGAGGTTGATGGCCAGCTGCCATTCTGTAGAGTTCAAGGAAAATAAGAGTCTGATCCAATGTCCACTAAATATTTCTGGCCCGATTTCTGATCTCTTAAAAAAGGCTGCTCTGCTAAAAATGTTTGAGATTCTGATCGGACCATTGTGTATAGTATGTGCAATACTATCATTCATAGCAAAGTAATTTACTATGAATAAAGCAAGAGTACAATTCAGACATATGCTTGAGGTTCATTAATACCCCAAGGGATCATAGCCTTAATTCCTTATTTCATTACTTAATTTATTCTTGTCTTATATGTCACTATTTCACTGAGTAATCTCTCATGCCACCTTAACAATCGTTTTTCACTTATGTAAGGCCATAATGCAAAGATGTGCAACGAAACCCCTGTGCAGACAAGCCATTTAACATGTTGTGCACATTCCCTCTGCTGAATTGCTAGCAGCAGTAGTTCCCTCAAACCATAGGTAGGTAATGTTGCAATTGAGTATGCTCATTCTGGGTTGTAGTGTTTCCTTTCAACACAATAAGTATTCCAGTATCGAGTGTCCCAGGAAATAGATAAGCCTATGAACAATCAGTGTGGGGGTTGAGAGTTATAGGCAGTACATAGCATTAATAATCTGGCAGTACATTCGTTGTGCATATGTAAACATTGACATAATGGTAGGCTGTAGTGTAAGATACTCTGTGGTATGTGCCTAGTTCGTGCCACCACGTTTCATGCCATAGTCAGTCTGTTGCATGAATTCGGGATGCTGCTAGTCTGCATGAGTTTCTAAAAGCTGGCATGTTCATGCTGCTGCCAGTCCACATGGTAGTTGTTGCAAGAAGCTGTTGACCACACCAGAGCTGGCCAGCATCACCATCTGTTCCACACTGTTTTCATTTTGCCGTCATCACAGTGTCTGGGTTGTCCCCTGCTCAATGTGTCACAGTAACAATTGATGTTGCAGCATCACAGCAGCGCCAAGTTAAATACAAGCATCAGTTGCATTATAGATCTTGTGTTGCTTGTTATCAGCCATGGCTGATCAGTTTAATCTATTCTTCAACTCATAGAGTGAGGAACTAATGGGGAGAATGGAACCAAAATTTTATTATATAAAGTCTAAAATTGTTGATAGTATAAAGTCTGAAGCTGGGGATTTAAAAGATGAACTTGTTGATAAATAGATGAAGTGTCTAGCAAATTTGATAGTATGCTATCAACATCTGATGAAGTGATAAAGGTGAATAGTTCTTTCGAGAAAATTCAGGAAAGTGGTCATGGGGACAATAAATCATATTGTGAGGAGGGTGAAGTCAGTCATGGGGAGTTAGAATCAGAATTTAATGAAAAAACAGATTAAGTCTGTGAAGAATTAGATCACATTGAGTACAAAATAATTGAATTTAATGATAATGTTGAGGGAGATATTAAAGTTATGAAACATTCTTCAGTGATAGAAGATTTAGCAGAGAAAACAGGGACTCATGAAAACTGTATTTGCTGATCTTGGAATTTTTGAGACAAAATTGCAGGGATGTGCACAGTATGAATTCCAAACAGATGCAGGATTAAGATGCTGTAGGGTAAATTAATGTAAGAGCATTGAAAGTAACAGTAAAAGGTTAAGAAGTGAATTAAGCAATACTGAAAGAGAGACAGATTCAGTTTAAGGAATGTAATATTTTGTGAAGTCATTGGGGAAGTAATTACATCAGTGCAGTTTGCCAAGGGCCATGGGAAGTATAATTATACAGAATTTTTCAGTAAAGTGATTTATTCAATTTAAGAAAAGACATGTTTAGTGTAGAATTTGAGCAAGGAAATCTTAACAGAATTTGCCGTGAGGGAGAGAGGAAGAATGGTAGGATGGTCTAGGAGTAATGATGTGAAGGGAGGCTATATGAAATTCAGTAGGAGGCATTAAGGTTGTACAGATGGGAAATGTATTATTCACAAAGGTGACACAATCACGTGTGTTACATAAGGGGGTTATCTGACAGAGATGAGATGGTGGAGCATTGATAGGATGAGGATAGGATTGGTTTGGCTACATTGGAAGATACAGTGGGACTGGAAATTGAAACTGAGCCCGTTAGAAGTATAATAAATGAAAGTATTGCTGACAGTGTAGGTGGAGGGGGTCTCAAGACTTCTTCGCATATTGTAAATGAGTTTGTCACAAATGGGGAAGACGGTCCAGTAAGTGTGAAAGATTTCAATGTGCCAGTACTGAAGGTAGTGCAAATCGATGTGAGCTGTTTTAACTGTGAATGCATGGGGAAGATAAGCATGAGTATAATACAGATGGTTAGGTGTCACATGAAAAGGTGCATCAGGTGCTGGGGCCAGACATATAGGAGCAGTGGCAAGAAAGATGGAGGAATTGAATGATGGGAATGTGAGTGAAATACTTAATTGGTTATTTAAAGAGGATACAGAGGTTGAAGATGAGAATAGGTATTGGGATGTATGTCTAATAGATCAGGAGATTTGGAAGAAAATTTGAAAATGTTAAAGGCTGGTGAAGTGGAATTTCCACCATGCTACGTAATAATGAACCAAGAGTGAAATATCTTATTAGAAGGAATATGTACCATGTACATAGTAATAATAATAAAAAAAGCAATGTGTTTTATGTGTATTATTTTAAAATTGTAAGCTGATGTAAAGAGGATGGAGTGAAAATTGACATCATCTGTGGGCTGGCATCTGTTGCTATCACTCTGATGTCTGTAATACAGACAGTAATGTTGCAAGAATCGGAACAAGTGTAGAAACAGAGCTGAGGGGCTATCTAGTTACTGGCATAGAAGTTATTGAGTTATTGTATGGGGGCCTACTCAAAGGCAGCATGTGCTGTTTGCTTTATGAAGGTATACTTCATTTATTATTATATGGACGCATTCAAAGGGAGCAAGTTCTGGTAGGTTTGTGATTGTTGTATTCTTCATTTATTATTATGTGGCAGGGTCAGAGGGTGCATGTTTTCATAAGTTTATCATGGGATTCTTCATTTATTATCATGTGGGCCTAGTGGATGCTAATGTTGAATGAATGCTAATGTTGAATGAGTGAGTGAATTATTGTAATGGAAGTGTTATTAATGAAATTCACCCTCAGGTAAATGTGTATTATTTGTTTGTGTGTACAATTATAAGAAATTTTGGAGGGATTATGGTGTATGTTCACGAAAAAGAAGGGGAGTTATATGTGTGTTGGAGGTCAGATTTATTGTTACACAAGGGGATTCTGATGATTGTGTTTGTATGAGCAATTATACTAGGGTGTATAAAGGAAACTTTTGTGAGGCAATGTATTGTCTTTAGTATGGCAAGGAAAGGTGTAAAAGGTGTACCTTGAGCTAGAGGCAGGTGCTGTGAATTTTCAAATTTTTTAGGTTATGTTTATAAACTTTGAGGGGCAACTAGAAACATATGAATTCTGGTGTTTCTATTCACCCTACAATAACAAAACGTAAAACACTCTGTTAGTATGCCATATTAATACTATATAATTCTCCAGTTATGTTACATGCACAACTAACTTAGCATCCTTGTTTCAGAGTTGCTGTATAAATATGCCACAGAAATACAAACTCATCATAGGAGGTGGTTACAAAAAACACAGACCTAATGGTATAAACAATGCCTTCTCTGACATCAAATCAGGGGTTAGCTTGCGGAAAGTAGCTGAAAAACATGGGATTCATTTTAGCATACTATACAGACGCCTAAGAAGAGACACCAACATTAAACCTCAGAGTGGACAAACTGCCTTATCTTTTGAAGAAGAGAAGCTGTTTGTAGATAGATTGGAAATATGCAGTGAACTTTGACTTTACAACCTTAAGACTTCTAGTATAGGATTCTCTGGACAGAAGGGGGGAGGCAGTGACAAGGCTTATGAATAATCTCCCTGGTCATGATTTTGTGGAATCATTTATGAGGCGACACAAAGATCAGTTGGCAGTGCAAATGTGCCAAAACATAAAATGCTCCAGAGCTGGTGTTACACCAGAATCTATCAACAGTTACTTTGTGTTGCTGTCTAATATAATAAATTATGATGAGACAAACCTTACAGATGATCCAAGAAAACGAAAGGTAGTCACATGGAGGGGAGCTAAATATCTCGAAAGGGTCATGAACTTCTCAAGGCATATGCAGATCTCACTATACAACCCCCTTATGTCATGTATAAGGCTTTGCATTTATATTGAAGGTGGGCCAAAATATGCAAGATACAACTGGACAAAATCTGACTGGTTCAGTTTGTTCTGCTTCAACGAGTGGGTCATCATAGTTGCTGTCCCATACCTGAAAAAGCTGGAAGGTAAGAAATTTCTCATTGGAGACAACTTATCTTCACATTAGTCCATAGAATCAGTTAAGCTGTGTCAGGACAACAACATAAGATTTATATTCCTACCAGCAAATTCAACACACCTGACACAACCACTGGAAGTGGAATTTTTTCGGCTTCTTAAAACTACTTGGCACCAAATATTAGAAGAATGGAAGAAAGGTCCAGGAAGAAATGAAGCAACAGTTCCTAAGGATAAATTTCCTCTGCTTTTGAGAAAGTTGTGTGACTCCTTGAAGGAAAAAAAAAAAACATGTTATTACAGGTTTTAGGAAACGTGGGATTGTGCCTCTAGACCGCAATAAAGTGTTGTCAATGCTCCCAGGTACTGGTACCAGTATACACATAAGTGAAAACCAGGATAAGAACAATCTTGAAAAATCCACCAATGCTGTTGACAACAGTTTTAAAGAACTCTTCGAGAGTCTTAGACAAGACCAGACTCCTCAACAAAGGACACAAGTTAATATCCAACTTGGCAGAAGTGTCAGTGTTGATGACTTTGAGGACATGGGTGCAGAGGATATAACCCCCAATCCTTCACCTTAAAGTGATCCAAGCCCTTGTACATTGAAACAAGCCAAGACAATGGGGATTGGGGGAGGAATGAGAAAAACAAAAAAAAAAAAAAGTCTTGATTCATCATCAGGGGATGAAGATGTATACTCAGTGCAGGACAGTGGTGAAGACTTGATTTTGTCCTCTTCAGATTCTTCAGATCAAGATGAAAATACTGGTATCTCCATAAACCAAGGTGACTATATGGTGGTCGAAATATATGGAAAACATCATCTTTTTGATGTTATGGTTGCAAAGATAATTACCTTACTGACAATGTTTTTGTTGGAACATATTTAAAACAGACTTCCTCAAACCAAAAAGTTCACAATGACTGAAGAAGAATCTTCTGTCCCAACAAATGATTTCGTCCTAAAATTGTCGTTGCTGGTTCTCAGCTCAAGTGCTCGTTTCAAAGACATGCTATGTTTTGAGGATGATCTGTCTGACTTAACGATTTATTAATAATACAGGACCAGGCTCATGGTAAACAGCTGTGCTCTGTTTGTTCACCTTAAGTTTGAAAGATTAGCTATGTGACACAAACATTTTTGTCCATTTTACTTACTTTTAAAATTAATAAACCATTATTAAAATTATTAAAATTGGTCCATTGGTGGGGAGGATTGCGTGCCTCAGCGATACAGAAAGCCGTACCGTAGGTGCAACCACAATGGAGGGGGTATGTATTGAGAGGCCAAACAAAAGTGTGGTCCCTGAAGAGGGGCAGCAGCCTTTTCAGCAGTTGCAGGGGCAACAGTCTGGATGATTGACTGATCTGGCCTTATAACACTAACCAAAATGACTTTGCTGTGTTGGTACTATGAATGGCTGAAAGCAAGGGGAAACTACAGCCGTAATTTTTCCTGAGGGCATGCAGCTTTATTGTATGGTTAAATGATGATGCTGTCCTCTTGGGTAAAGTATTCCAGAGGTATGATAGTCCTCCATTCCGATCTCTGGGTGGGGACTACTCAAGAGGACATCGTTATCAGGAGAAAAAAAACTGGTGTTCTACGGATCGGAGCGTGGAATGTCAGATCCCTTAATCGGGCAGGTAGGCTAGAAAATTTAAAAAGGGAAATGGATAGGTTAAAGTTAGATATAGTGTGAATTAGCGAAGTTCGGTGGCAAGAGGAACAAGACTTTTGGTCAGGTGAATACAGGGTTATAAGTTCAATAATGAATAAAAAAATAGGAATGCGAGTAAGCTACTACAAACAACATAGTGAATGCATTATTGTGGCCAAGATAGACACGAAGCCCATGCCTACTACAGTAGTGCAAGTTTATATGCCAACTAGCTCTGCAGATGATGAAGAAATTGAAGAAATGTATGATGAGATAAAAGAAATTATTCAGATAGTGAAGGGAGATGAAATTTAATAGTCTTGGGTGACTAGAATTCAATAGTAGGAAAAGGAAACATAGTAGGTGAATATGGATTGGGGGGAAGAAATGAAAGAGGAATCCGCCTGGTAGAATTTTTCACACAACATAACTTAATCATAGCTAACACTTGGTTCAAGAATCATAAAAGAAGATTGTATACATGGAAGAAGCCTGGAGATACTGACAGGTTTCAGATAGATCATATAATGGTAAGACAGAGAATTAGAAACCAGGTTATAAATTGTAAGACATTTCCAGGGGCAGATGTGGACTCTGACCACAATCTATTGGTTATGAACTGAAGAAAGTGCAAAAAGGTGGGAATGTAAGGAGATGGGACCTGGATGAAATGACTAAACCAGAGGTTGTACAGAATTTCAGGGAGAGCATAAGGGAACAATTGACAAGAATGGGGGAAAGAAATACAGCAGAAGAAGAATGGGTAGCTTTGAGGGATGAAGTAGTGAAGGCAGCAGAGGATCAAGTAGGTAAAAAGATGAGGGTTAATAGAAATCCTTGGGTGACAGAAGAAATATTGAATTTAATTGATGAAAGAAGAAAATATAAAAATGCAGTAAATGAAGCAGGCAAAAAGGAATACAAACGTCTCAAAAATGAGATCAACAGGAAGTGCAAAATGGCTAAGCAGGCATGGCTAGAGGACAAATGTAAGGATGTAGAGGCTTATCTCACTAGCGATAAGATAGACACTGCCTACCAAAAAATTATAGAGACCTTTGGAGAAAAGAGAATGACTTGTATGAATATCAAGAGCTTTGATGGAAATCCAGTTCTAAGCAAAGAAGGGAAAGCATAAGGTGGAAGGAGTATATAGAGGGTCTATACAGGGCAATTTACTTCAGGGCAATATTATGGAAATGGAAGAGGATGTAGATGAAGATGAAATGGGAGATATGATACTGAACGAAAGGTTTGACAGAGCACTGAAAGACCTGAGTCAAAACAAGGCCACGGGAGTAGACAACATCCCATTAGAGCTACTGATATCCTTGGGAGAGCCAGTCCTGACAAAACTCTACCATCTGGTGAGCAAAATGTATGAGACAGGTGAAATACCCTCAGACTTTAAGAAGAATATAAAAATTCCAATACCAAAGAAAGCAGGTGTTGACAGATGTGAAAATTACAGAACTATCAGTTTAATAAGCCACGGCTGCAAAATACTAACACGAATTCTTTACAGACGAATGGAAAAACCGGTAGTAGAAGCTGATCTCAGGGAAGATCAGGTTGGATTCCATAGAAATATTGGAACACGTGAGGCAATACTTACCCTATGACTTATCTTAGAAAATAGATTAAGGAAAGGCAAACCTACGTTTCTAGCATTTGTAGACTTAGAGAAAGCTTTTGACAATGTTGACTGGAATACTCTCTTTTACATTCCGAAGGCGGCAGGGGTAAAATACAGAAACCATATGATAGTTATAAGAGTTGAGGGGCACGAAAGGGAAGCAGTAGTTGGGAAGGGAGTGAGACAGGGTTGTAACTTCTCCCCGATGTTATTCAATCTGTATATTGAGCAAGCAGTAAAGGAAACAAAAGAAAAATTAGGAATAGGTATTAAAATCCATGGAGAAGAAATACAAACTTTGAGGTTCGCCAATGACATTGTAATTCTGTCAGAGACAGCAAAGGACTTGGAAGAGCAGTTGAACGGAATGGACAGTGTCTTGAAAGGAGGGTAAAAGATGAACATCAACAAAAGCAAAATGAGCATAATGGAATGTAGTCGAATTTAGTCGGGTGATGCTGAGGGAATTAGATTAGGAAATGAGTAAAGGAGTTTTGCTATTTTGGGAGCAAAATAACTGATGATGGTCAAAGTAGAGAGGATATAAAATGTAGATTGGCAGTGGCAAGGAAAGCGTTTCTGAAGAAGAGAAATTTGTTAACATTGAGTGTAGATTTAAGTGTCAGGAAGTCGTTTCTTAAAGTATTTGTGTGGAGTGTAGCCATGTATGGAAGTGAAAAATGGACAATAAATAGTTTGGACAAGAAGAGAATAGAAGCTTTCAAAATGTGGTGCTATAGAAAAATGCTGAAGATTAGATAAGTAGATCACGTAACTAATGAGGAGGTATTGAATAGAATTGGTGAGAAGAGGAGTTTGTGGCACAAATTGACTAGATGAAGGGATCGGTTGGTAGGACATGTTCTGAGGCATCAAGGAATCACCAATTTAGTATAAGAGGGCAGTGTGGAGGGTAAAAATCGTAGAGGGAGACCTAGAGATGAATACACTAAGCAGATTCAGAAGGATGTAGGCTGCAGTAGGTACTGGGAGATGAAGAAGCTTGCACAGGATAGAGTAGCATGGAGAGCTGCATAAAACCAGTCTCAGGACTGAATACCACAACAACAAGAAAACCATTATCTTTTGAAATAAATGTTTATCTGTTTATTTTATAATAGAAAAAAAATATATTTCATAGCTTTTATCAACCTATCTTTGCTTTTAAAAGAAATAATGATAGTTTTATAACACTGTTTCTATTAACACCTACCTGCAGGGTGATTAGAAACATCATGTTTAATTTTTTTTTAATTTATTGAAAGAAAATAATTTGATAATACCATAAGCTATTAAGAGCAATACAGTTTTGGGTAGTATTTTTTTGTTTAAACTTGACAGACAATAAGTAAATTTTTCAACCAAAGTTCAAATTTGCTACTGTTCACCCCGTTTTATGATAGTTCTGAATGAGCTGGCTGATTATAACTCTAGCATCATGTTTATGAACTCTTGCACTCTCTTCGTGCATCTTAACATATAAAAGTTGACAAACATGCAGTCAGTACTCAACAGTATTTTATACATGATTTACTTGCAGGTCTGGTGCACAACTCAGAATCCTTCTAAAAAGTGTGACAGTGAGGGTGGTGATGAGTTTAAAGGATCCAAAGAGCTTTGCTGTTGGACACTTCCTCAGGAAGCTCAGGCAACATGATATGAATCAAATAGACAAGAACGGTCTACCCCAGGGGCTTCAACCTTGTCATTGTGGCTACAATTTGCTGGGTAGTGTTTTAAATGAGAGAAACAGTTTAAACAGAAATAAAACCCCAGGCAACTAAAAATAGTACCAGAACAGGGAAAACTAAAAGACAAGACAGTGATCAAACGGATATAAGTGAGGTTTTATTTTTTTCAAAGGTCTGTTCTTAAGTTGCCCGAGTATATTCAGGATTTTAAGCTTCTGTCAAAATAATAAAAATGAGATTACTCAAGATTTTAGGTTCAGGGGTTAAAAAATGATATTTGTAGTATATGACAGATGCAGAATGCAGCTGGAAGCTCTCGGCCTCCTTTTCCACCCCCATTGCATATATTACATGAATGCCCCCTCTACATTCATCCCTGGAATCAACACAGAAGTGCGAAAGACATAAAATTTTATGACAATAACCACTTTTTCTCGTGAAATTATGACTTGTTTAACTGCTGTTCCAATGTCTGTTTTGGTTAACAGCTGGTCTTACATTAGCCAGAGGGACAAACTTGGTGTGAATATGAGCTATCAAAAAAATGTTACTATAGCTGCAGTTAGGAAGACCCTTTTAGTGTAAGAGGAACTCACAGATCATTCTAGTGTGGCTGTTATACAGGATGTTATAAAAATGTATGGCCAAACTTGCAGGAAACATTCCTCACACACAAAGAAAGAAAATATGTTATGTGGACATGTGTCCGGAAACGCTTACTTTCCATGTTAGAGCTCATTTTATTACTTCTCTTCAAATCACATTAATCGTGGAATGGAAACACACAGCAACAGAATGTACCAGCCTGACGTCATACAATTTGTTACAGGAAATGTTCAAAATGTCCTCCGTTAGCGAGGATACATACATCCACCCTCCATCGCATGGAATCCCTGATGCGCTGATGCAGCCCTGGAGAATGGCATATTGTATCACAGCCATCCACAATACGAGCACGAAGAGTCTCTACATTTGGTACTGGGGTTGCGTAGACAAGAGCTTTCAAATGCCCCCATAAATGAAAGTCAAGAGGGTTGAGGTCAGGAGAGCGTGGATGCCATGGAATTGGTCTGCCTCTACCAATCCATCGGTCACCGAATCTGTTGTGGAGAAGTGTACGAACACTTCAACTGAAATGGTCGGGAGCTCCATCGTGCATGAACCACGTGTTGTGTCATACTTGTAAAGTGGTGGTTAACGTTACCTGGTACAGCAGCAACTTCCCTGACTCTGACATTAGAGTTATTGTCAACTGCATGAAGAATTGCCTCGTCCATTGCATGTGTCCTTGTCGTTCTAGGTCTTCCCTGGTCGCGAGTCATAGGCTGGAATGTTCCGTGATCCCTGAGATGCTGATCAATTGCTTCGAACGTCTTCCTGTTGGTACACCTTAGTTCTGGAAATCTGTCTCGATACAAATGTACTGCACCACGGCTATTGCCCCGTCCTAATCCATACATCAAATGGGCATCTGCCAACTCCGCATTTGTAAACATTGCACTGACTGCAAAACCACGTTTGTGATGAACACTAACCTGTTGATGCTACGTACTGATGTGCTTGATCCTAGTACTGTAGAGGAATGAGTCGCATGTCAACACAAGCACCGAAGTCAACACTACCTTCCTTCAATTGGCCCAATTGGTGGTGAATCGAGGAAGTACAGTACATACTGATGAAACTAAAATGAGCTCTAACATGGATATTAAGCGTTTCCGGACACATCTCCACATATCTTTTCTTTATTTGTGTGTGGGGAATGTTTCCTGAAAGTTTGGCCATACCTTTGTGTAACACCCTGTATATTCAGCTTAATATGATTGCTTCTTTTGTGAGGTGTGGAGAGAAGTACCTTGTGCCTTAGTCATCCCCTTGATCATCCTTAACACTTTGAACACTGGCCACTTAGAGGAATGTCAGGGCCAAGAAGAGCAGCAATTTATGTCATCATTTATAGTGTTAGATGCACGTATGTTATTGATATATCTTCAGCATTAATACATACTAAAAAGGACCAAGTTTCAAGAGTCATTTGTGATATTTACTTCAGTTTTTTGACAGGTTACAAATTTGAAAATAATTATGACAGAAAGTGTAATTATCCTTTCAAAATAGAAGTGCATCATGAGTTACTGAGCAATTTCTTCCTCTTGAGCTTCCAGAATTTCTTGCTCACTAAACAAACATGATGTATTTGTATCAGAATTCATAAGCTCCAAAATCTAATGAGTACAGGCATGAAATTATGTCAACGCAGTCAAATACTGGCTTAGCCATTTGTGATGTCAAACATTATGTTTGCTAATGTTTCTTTGAATAATACCATAAATTGATATCAGAAGGCAGAACCTTTCAAGGGACAGGTAGCTAGATGTCTGCGCATTGTTCTCATAGTAAATGAGTCGAGTGATATGTGGCTTGTGCATTGATAAAATTACAGCCAGTGGTATACTCAGGTGCAATCTTTTGAACACAAGGTGAAAAGCAGACTTTTTCTTCTGCAGTGTATATAATTCTATCGTAGCATTTAGTACAACTTATTTAATTCTCTTTTGTTGACTGGCTTAAAAAGTTTCCTTACACAGAAATTACTGTGGATGTTCTACTGGATAAAGGGGGAGATGCTGTGGGTGGCAAATTGTAATATCTGTTGCAGAGTATCATAAAGCATGTTGGAGCTCTGGTGCTGAGCAGACAAAAGTTTTAGTTCAGCTATTAATTGCTTTATTGATTGACCTCTACTGAATGCAATTTTCTGCCCCATAGGGTGTTTGATGGCATGCTTATAAATTGTAACATTAACCCTCTTTGGTAAAATGTATTCATCAGAAGCTAGTATAAATGAACTAGTGTCTACACAGTTATCATTAAGTCCTCTCTAAATGTGACAAAAAATGCATTCTGTGCTATAGCATGTTGTTCTTCAGTTGTTAGCAGCATTTCTGTATTGAACCCCTTTTTCCTTTCTGATGAGACAAGAGTGGTGGCACAGTCACTGGTACGGGTGAGTTAGATCTGTTTCATTGAAGATTATCCATTCTGTTGCTTTCATTAAGATAGGAGGCTCCTATTTGCTGTTACCCACCACACCAAGGCTTTCTAGCATAATAGCCCATTGCCCTGAGTCTGTGCCACGTAAAAGAATGGCACATACTTCTTGTGTACAAGTGGAGTTTGCAGCTCAGGCATTAGCATTGTGATCTCTTTGTGGTTATAGGGTTATGACTGTGAAGGTCCATAATGATCTCCCTCTCCTCCACCATTCTCCCCATGACTGATAAGCTACTCTGCTGGCTTTCATGTGCTAACATAAATCAACTCGAATGAGAAGTGCACAGGACCTCCTCATACAGTGGATAGAGTAAACACAAGGTGTCTTACCCTAAATGGCCTACATTTCTGGAGGAAATATGAAAGTGAAGGGCAAAATTAAAAATGGAAACACAAGTACCAGAAGTAGTTCAGGGTGTTAGTGAGGGGAGCTAATACTAAGCATTGTCTTGATAATAGCAGAGTTGTTGACAGAAATGCTTGCCTCTTACAACAGGTAAGAGTTATGGATCTGTTCTAGTGCCTGACCCCATAGGGGAGGGAGTACAATGAATTGCCAGAGGTTAAAGTTGTGGCACCAAACAGGAAGTAATACCAAAAGGCCTCGGCCTCATGCTTGCCAAGCAAGTACTCAAAAATGAACTGTGAGCCCTATAAAGCAAGGTCTTCCATTATCCTCACACAATTAGTTTCATGTGCTTGTCCTGTTCCATTCAGTCTATAAGAATAGACCCAAATATTTAATCAAAAATGTTTGGGACCATGAGTGTAGTACTGATACTCTACTCTAAAGTTACTGGAATTGATGTGCATTATCTAGTTTTTATCTTCATTTACAACAAGCAATCATCTCTACAGCAAGCAGTAATTTTGTCTGCCATTCTAAATTCTGGACTTCCTCAGTGATAACACTTTCTGATATAACACTGTGAAGCAAACATTCTAGAGTGCTGATCATGCTGTCTGACAGAGTATTTTTATAAAATGTACAAATTACATACATATGTAAACTCTCATATGAAATTGAAAACTTTTAAAAAATCAATTAAATTCATTCTTTCCTTCTCTTTGTTTATTAAATAATTCCAATAGGAGGCTTCTAACCATGATGTGGTACTTTAGATGTTCTGCTGTTGGAAGCTGGTATGCGATATTGAACAGGTTTGGACTCATTCCGTCTTGGGCTGCCAGGACCTCCACTGCTGTCTGAGTCCTGATCAGCACCCATGGAACAGCTACGTGACCTGCTGAATCCTACTGCACTGGTACTGTTGTGGACATGACTTGGAGGTGACTTGGTGCGTCGATGCCCACTGGATGCGACTGCCACAGAGACAGGCAGTGTCTGCTGACTCGAGATGCAAGAGATTTCTGTGCAAAACACAACTTGCTCACTTCATATTATGAACACTTATACTAAACTAATACAATTATTACTTGTATTTCAACTAAATAGGTGATCAAGTTATGTTTGGCAAATATGATTATATGGTAAACTATATCACTTTTACCATCATGATAAGCTGAATTATTTGTCTTTATTTCTGATCCTACTACTCTGTCAGCCCAGCAGGAAATGATTATCTAATGAAATCACGAATTTTGTAAGTTTTCTGGTAATTTGTAATTTCTCACCAGATGCACTTGGGCCAAAAACTGCAGAAATAACCAGTAAGCCAAGGTAAACTCAAATTCTAAACATGTATGTAAAAGGCGAATATGTTTTAATAAAATGAAGTATCTATTAAACACCCAAGGCAAAACTTAATGGTATTACATACAATTAACTGCTTTTTCAAGCAGTTGCCTTAACCCGTAGGCTAACTGAACACACTTCCAAACCGACACAAACTTTTATTGCCACTGATGTTTCCACCTATATTTTCAGACCAGTTTTCAGAAAGCAATTTGGTATTGTTTCATCTTCACTGGATTTATCTTCACTAGTCCATTTAACTACAGTGAATTTATTGCAATATGTAGTCAAGTTCACTACAAAAGAACACGACCTTGAGTATGAAATGATACCCACTAGATCTAAATTGAAGATAGGCACAACAAAAGTCTGAAGTGGGCTTTCAGCCAACAAGACCTTTTTCGAAATTAGACAACACACACACACACACACACACACACACACACACACACACAGACACGCATGCAAACGCAACTTCTGCACACATGACCACAGTCTCTGGCAGCTGAAGCCAGACTGCAAGCAGCAGCACATGACGGAAGAGAGGCAGTTGGGTGGTGCAGGTATGGAGGAGGCTGGGCTGGAGAGGTGAAGGGATAGCAGGATTGAGGTAGGGAATGGAAAGTGGTAAAGTGGTGCTTGTGGGAGCATACTGAGATGAGGTGCAGAGGGGATAGGGAAGCTGTGTGCAGTTGGGTGGTTAGATGGAGGGAGGGGTGGAGGGGGGGAGGTTTCAGAAAAGTGAGAAGTAAAAAGACTGCGGATGTGTCGGTGGAATGGAGGGTTTTGTAGTGCTGGAAAGGGAACAGGTAAAGGGCTAGATGGGTAAGGACAGTGACTAATGAAGTGGCACCATACAGGGAAGAGGTGGAGGGGGGAGGGGGGGGGGGGGGTAGGGCAGCTAGGTGCAGTTAGGAGGTTAGACTGAGAGAGAGGGAGAGTTGGGGTTGCTGAAAAGGAGAGAAGTAAGAAGACTGAGGGTGCATTGGTGGTATGGAGGGCTAGAATGGGAACACAGAAGGGATGAGATGGGTGCAGACAGTGACTAATGCAAGTTCAGCCCAGGAGGATTACAGGAACATAGGATATATTACAAAGGGATTTTCCAACTGTGCAATTCAGAAAAGCTAGTGTTTGTGGGAAGGATCCAAAAAGCACAGTATGTGAAACAGTCATTGAAATGAAGAATGTTGTGTTTGGCAGTGTGCTCAGCAAGGGGATTGTCCAGCTATTTCATGGTCACAGTTTATCGGCAGCCATTCATGTTGACAGACAGCTTGTTGGTTGTCATGCCCACGTAGAATGCAGCACAGTGGTCGCAGCCTAGCTTGTAAATCGCATGACTGGTTTCACAGATAGCCCTTCCTTTGATGGGATAGGTAATGTTTGTGATTGTACTTGAGTGATGGGAGGATGTATGGGACAGGTCTTGCATTTAGGTATACTATAGGGATATGAGTCATGAGGAAAGTGGTTGTTCAGGGATGGATGAGGATATTGTGTAGGTTTGGTAGGTGGTGGAGTACCACTGTGGAAGGGTTGGGGTAGATCATTTCTTATTTCGCGGCACAACAAGAGATAGTTGAAACCCTGGTGGAGAATGTAATTCAGTTGCTCCAGTCCTGGGTGGTACTGAGTCACGAGGGGAATGCTCCTCTGTGGCCAGATGGTGGGGACTTTGGGAGTTGGTGAGTGACTGGAAAGATAAGGCATGGCAGATCTGTTTTTATACAAGGGTGGTAGGGTAATTATGATCTGTGTAGGCCTCAGTGAGGACCCTTGGTATATTTTGAGAGGGACTGCTTGTCACTACAGATGTGATGATTATGAGTGCCTAGGCTGTATGAATGGATGTTCGTGGTATGGTATGGGTGGCAGCTGTCAAAATGGAGGTTTTACTGTTGGTTGGTGGGTTTGATATGGACAGAAGTGCTGATGTAGCCAACTTTGTGGTGGAGGTCAACATCAAGGAAGGTGTCTTGTTGGGTTACTTAAAACAAGGTGAAGTGAATGGAGAAGGTGTTGAGGTTCTGGAGGACTGTGGATAGGGTGTCCTCACCCTCAATCCAGATAATGAAGATGTCATCAGTGAACATGAACCAGGTAAGGGGTTTGGGATTCTGGGTGTTTTAGGAAGGAGTCCTCTAGATGGTCCATAGGTTGGAATAGGGTAAGTATCATGCAGGTGCTCATAGCTGCACCAATAATTTGTTAGTAGGTAATGCCTTCAAAGGAGAATTAATTGTGGGTGAGGATATAGTTGGTCATTGTGACTAGGAAGGAGCTTGTTGATCTGGAATCTGTCAGGCATTGGGAAAATATTAAGGCCATGGGCATTTTGGATGATAGTGTAAAGGGAGGTGGCATCAATAGTGATGAGCAGGGGACCATGTGGTAAAGGAAGTGGAACCATGGAGAGTCTATGGGTATTAGCCGCAACCTACCCTCCTATATTAAAGATACCAATACCAACCATTTCCTCCATCGAAATGGTTGGTTTCTTTAATATAGGAGGGTAGGTTACACTAATACACTGAAGGTGTTAGTCAATGCTGTCCAACAGCAATACCTCCTCTTTGGTAGCTGCCACCCAGTCAATACAAAGAAGCCGCTTCCATACAGCATAACCACCATGGCCATTGCATTGTTGGTGATGAGCAGTCCCTCTCAAAATATACTGAAGGTCTCATCGAGGTCTTCACATACTGCAATTACCCTACCAACCTTGTACAAAAGCAGATCTCCCATGCTTTATCTTTCCAGCCACCCACCAACTCCTAAAGTCCTACCATCCAGCCACAGAGGAGCATTCCCCTCATGACTCAGTACCACCCAGGACTGGAGCAACTGAATTACATTCTCCACCAGGGTTTTGACTACCTCTTATTGTGCCCTGAAATAAGAAATGTCCTACCCACTACCCTTTCCACACCTTGCCCACAATGGTTTACCACCGCTCACTGAACGTACATGATATCCTCATCCATTCCTACATAGCCTTTGCTCCCAACCCCTTGCCTCATGGCTCATATCCCTGTAGTAGAACTAGATGAAAGACCTGACCCATATAACCTCCTACCACTCAAGTCTAGCCACAAACATCTCCTACCTGTGAAACCATTCATGTGATGTACAAGCTAAACTGCAACCACTGTGCTGTATTCTATGTGGGCACGATAACCAACAAGGTGTCTGTCCACATATATGGCCATCGACAAACTGTGGCCGTGAAACAGCTTGACCATTCCAGTGCTGAGCATGCCACCCAACATGACATTGTTCATATCAATGACTACTTCACAACCTGTGCCATCTGGTTCCTCCCCAACCTGAATTGTGCAGGTGGGAACTCTCCATGCATTGTATCCTACATTATTGTAACCCTCCTTCCTTAAAACTTCATTAGTCATTGTCCTTAACCACCTAGCCCCTTCCCTGTTCCAATTCCACCACTACATAGCTCTCCATTCCACCAATGGATCTCTATCTTTTGACTTCTTTTCTGCAAGCCTCCCTTCCTCCATCTAATCTCCCAGCTGCACCCAGGTGCCCTAGCCCCTCTACGCCTTGTCCCCGTATGCTCCCACTAGCAGCATTTTCCATCACCTGCCCCTACCCTGCTATCCCTCCCCATCCCTCACTCCAGCCCAGCCTCCTCCTTACCCCCACCAACCTGTTGCCTCCCCTATCATGCATTACTGCTCACAGTCTGGCTTCAGCTGCCAGAGACTGTGGTCATGTGTGCGAGTTGTGTTTGCATGAGTATGAGTATGTGTGTGTATGTCGTCTAAGTTCGAGGAAGGCCTTGTTGGTCGAAAGCTCACTTCCCAACAGTCTTTTTGTTGTGCCTATCTGTGACTCAGCATTTCTGATATACACTGTGTAGCAACTATCTTTTTCATAATATTGTTACATTCCATCTTGGATTTTCCATAATTTGATACTTGATCTAAATTTAGAAGTAGAAAGGTTGGGTCTGCACATCTATCATTTACTTTAAGAGGCAAAAAATTGAAACATTCATTTAAATCATAGGCTATAATTAGGAACAATACCAATAAACAAAACATTGTATTATTTCTTAACCTTGAAAGACAGAAAGTGGAGAGGCCTTTTTGACCTTTTTTCCCCCTCCCCTTGTCTCTGTGGCTAAGTTGTCACTTTTTGTGACACATAGTCCAATGTTAGGTTAAATTCCAGTACTTTAGCTTGCCATTGGTCTTCAGCCAGCAGGGCAGGGAAAATTTTACCATACAGTTGATCAACCATAACTGTGTATGCTGAAATCCTCCATCGGCCTCTCACATCATCTCTGGGGTGTTCAAACGTTCATAGCACTTTGAAACAAAGGTATATGTTTCTGAAGAAAAAAATCCACCGCTTAAAATGAGAAATTTAGTAACATGGATGGAGTCAAGACATTGTGATATGATTAACTCCAGCTTTGACATAAGAAAATTTGAATATTTGCTGCCCTGGCCAGCACATTCTCCAGATCTCTCAGCAACTGAAAATTTCTGGTCAATGGTGGCCAAGCAACTGACTCATCACAATACGCCATGGTGAACTATGGTATCATGTTGAAGTTGCATGGGCAGCTGTACCTGTACACACCATCCAAGCTCTGTTTGTCTCAATGCCCCATTATTGCGGCCAGAGGTGGTTGTTCTGGGTACTGATTTCTCAGTATCTGTGCACCCAAATAGCATGAAAATGTAATCACATGTCAGTTCTAGAACAATATATTTGTCCAACGAATACCTGTTTATCATCTGCATTTCTTCTTGGTGTAGCAATTTTAATAGCCAGTAGTGTATAGCAGTTTTAAATTGGTTTCCAGCCAATAAACTTGTTTGAAATCCGGGAAAAAGCTCAATGGTTTCTGGTAGGTTTGTCTAAGAATATAGTGAAAAAAATTCAAACTCTTAGGAAATCATATTGCCACCAAACTGAACTGAGAACAACCAAGTCTGTAAAAACACCTCGTGAATATCCCACCTCAAATGGAAACTGAAAACTAAGAGATGTGGTTATTAGTAATTATCTTTGTATGATGTATTTTTGGGTCTTTCAGTCATATATCTCATATAGCTTACTTATGTGGAGACATTGTCACCATACCAGTAAAATTTTCTTCTTCTTCTGATTTTGCTAGGACCCTTCAGGATCAAGTGTGGCTTGTTTGCACATCTTCTTTCTTCCCAATACCTCTTCATTCTTTCACTTCTTCTGTTAAGACAACTTTGATTTTGGTGTCCAGCCACCTGACTCCATCCACCAACACTTTATACTTCTCCCTGTCCTGTACTACTGCCTGCACATTCTTTTCTTTTATTCCTACAGCCTTCCAGTCATCTCTGACTTCCTTCACCCAGCTAGAATCTATTGCTACTAGTGGTGTAACAGAAGTAACAAAATACTTCAATGATCAGGGACTCAAGGTGAATGTCACCAAATCTCAACTACTGACATTTAAAATGGGCAGTTCTCATCACAACAATATGAATAGTGTGTGTAATATCTTTGCAACAGAAAATGGTAACTGTAAATTTCTGGGTGTATATGTTGATGAAAATTTGCGGTGGACATGCCACATTAATTTCGTATGCGGAAAAGTCAGTAGTGCCATATATCTACTCAGCCAGCTCGCAAAGATAGTTCCTAGCCAAGCACTGAAATGAGTATAATATGGAACATTTTACCCCTTTCTCAATTATTGGAATTGAACTATGGGGCTGTGCGGCTGATGTACATTTAAAAAGAATACTACTACTACAGAAAAGAGCAATAAGACTTATACGTGGGATGGGACATAGAGATTCATGTCGTGACGTGTTTGTGCAGCACGAATATCTGACAATATGACAATATATTCTCTGTACATCTTCAAAATAGTTGTATTTTTTATAAGTCAACCAACAGAAGCTATCAAGGGCAGTGATGTACACGATCACAACACTAGAAGAAAGTGTTACTATTTCTGTAACAGAACAACATTAAAAATGACTGATAGAAGTCCATATATCAGTGGTTTGATTTGGTATAACAAGCTACCAAACTCTCTAAGAACATACACGGGAAATGTTATTAAAACAAAATTAAAATCTTTTCTAATAGAAAAATGTTTATATTCTTTCAATGAATTTTAAAGTAGTGATTGTAACATGAGGCATTAGCATGTCAGTTGTAATGTGATAAATGTAAAAAAATAGACATAAGAAGCAACAGCTACAGAATATAGTGTATTTTATAAGTATAAATATAACCATAGTATTAAGTCTGACCTTTGCAAAAGCCATCATCATGATGGCTCCAAACAAAGAAAATGTAAACAAATAAATAAATGACATGTTGCATTTCATATCTTCTTAGTCAACCTGTACTCATCCATCCTCATGATGCGCCCAAGAAGTCGTAACCTCTTTTTCCGTACCTCACTTGATATGGGTTCAATATTTTCATACAGTTCCTGTCATGTTCTGTGTATCTAGATATCCCCATGTGTTTTGGTGCACCATATGTCTCTCAAAAGTTTCCACTCCTCTCTCTCTTTTGCTAAGTGTGATCATTTCTGATGCATACAGAGCAGCATTTCTAACAGTTGCTATGTAATCTCACAATTTGGCATTCCATGACAGATTTTTCTTGCCATATGTCATTTTTCACCACATATTGAAGCTTTTGCAAAAGCAGTGCCCTGTCTACTATGCTACTGTAGTTCTGCATGCCACCAGTTATCTTCTCACCCAAATAACCAAAACTATTGATTTTCTCAACCACTTGGCCATCTATCTTCCAGTCAGACTCAGTGTTGAATGCCTTGGTCTTCAATCTGACCTTTTCTGCTGTTTTGGTTAGATTTTTTAGTGCTGTATTTGGCTCTTCTTCTGTCTCATTTAAGAGTGCTATGTCATCTGTGAATGGCAGGCAGTCCACTGTTGCATTACATTTGACCTTGTACCCTATTTGCACACCTTTAATCTTCATGTTGCTATTTAGTTGTCTCCACTGTTTTACTGCTTTGTGCAAAACCAGGTTAAATAAAATTGGTGACAGTCCATCCCCTAGCCAGACTCCTGTTTTTATTTCAAAGCTGTCTGACAGTGTACTGCGATGTCTGATCCTGGCAGTAGAGTAACATTCCCTTTATTATTACATGTGTTGTAGCACCCAATCCTCTATCTTCTAATACATCAAGCAGAGTACTTCTGTCAACTGAATTGTAGGCCTTTTGGAAGCCCACAAATGTTGCTATTGTCTTTTTTTCCTTTCCTGTGTCTATGTTCTGTTATCCTTTTGATTCCAAATATCTGTTCTGTACAGTTACTCTCTTTATTAAAGCTACACTGGTACTCTCCTATTGTCAGCCCCCGTTGTTCTTCAACTGTGTTCAGCTAGATTCTCAACAAAACCTTGGACCCTATGTTTAAGAGAGAGAGGCCCCTGTAGTAATCCAGTACTTCCTTGTCCCATTTCTTGTGTAGTGGTATTATAATGGCTTCTTTCCAGTCTATGGATATTTTCTTATTTTTCCAGATATCCATTATTATATTGTACATACTTCTTTCTATTTCAGGCCCACCCCACTTGATCTCTTCAGCACAGATACCATTATTGCATCATGCCCTGTTGTTTTTGAGATTTTTAATTGCCTCTGCTATTTCTGCCTTGGTGGGTGCATTGTCTAGAGTATCCTGACTTTCGTCCCTAGAGCATAAGTGTGTCCATATACCTAGCCATATCCTCACACATCTATTTCTCACCAGTTTTTATTGTGTCATCTTGTCCTATTATGAAGAATTCTTTTGCCTCAAAACCTTTAGTTCCACTCTTCATTTCCCTGAAAAAGACTCATGATTTGCTTCTTTAAGTTTATCAATTCTCTTGGCATTTATGATCGTTTTGCTAGCAATTTTTCTTGCACTCTGGAAGTTTAACCAGTCTTCTTGCTTTTTACAGGATTGACATTTCATCCATGCTTTCCTCCTGGTCTCGACTGCATTCTCACATTCATCCGTCCGCCACTCATGCTTCCTTTTCTTGTTGTTAGCAGCCAATCGCACTGCCTCTTCTTCCATCATATCTCTCACTCTCTTCCAATCACTCTGAACTACCATTCTCTTTGCATGCTCTATTCTGTATTTTTTCAGAAGATCTAGGTCACTTCTGTGAGTGTTTATGGTCCTATGTTTCCTTGCTCTGATGGGTATGCATATGCACTTTTATTTTGACAAGGTATTGATCTGATTACATCCTTCTAGTTTTCCTCACTTTCATGTTCATAATCTCTCTGTGCTTCTTGTCATGGACTGCTACATGATTTAGCTGTTTTTCCCCAATCCTCTTTCCAGGGTTGACCCTCTTTGTTTTCCAGTAACATTTTAAAAATACAAATAAAATTTTTTCCCTGTGATAAGTAAGACTAGTCCTATGGAGTTTAATAGTAGCCATTGTGGGTCTGCATACCTCTTTGTTAGGAACAACATTAAATAATATGATTCCAGGGAACCTGTTCATAAACACCATACTATAAATTAGGCAAATAGTGACATCCCAAGGCACGGGCTACAAGTAAGAGGAAACTTCCACAAAATGAATGTCTTCAAATTTTTTTTATTAATTTCCTCTGCACTATTTGAGAAAAAACTATACAAAAGGCTGGCAGAGAACCCATGTTACAACATAAACAAGTTCTATCATATGAACAATGATGATTTTTAACGTTTAAAATTCTACTTCTGCTGTTTCTTTTGCTATGGACAACAATTATTTTAGTTTTTAGATTGTAGTTGTTCCTTTTGTTTTGACTACAGTACTGTAATGAAAAAAAATGGAAAATCCAGGTTGGAGTAATGACAATATTGTGAAAAGGATGGTTGCTACTCACCAATAGCAGAGGTGCTGAGTTGCAGATAAGTACAACAAAAAGATTGTCAGACAAGTAAAGTTTCAGCCGAAAAGGCCTTTTCAGTCAAAAAGGCCTTCATCTGAATAAGACAACACACACACACACACACACACACACACACACACACACACACAAAACATATGCAAACGCAACTCAAATAAACATGACCACAGTCTGTGGCTGCCCAGGTCATATTAGTGATTTTGAGCTTAAGCCCATTTCACCTAAATAAATAATGTGGATTATGTGAGGCAAAGTAAGAAAGGTGGTTTTGACTTATCAGTGGAATAGACTTAAATCAGCTAAATATGTTCAAGCTAGACTTTTTTTTTAATAAAGTTTGTATATTCTCAAATTATTCCTGCATTTGCAAAAGTGAAACTTAAGGTAAGGGTGAAGTTTCAGGAAAAGTACTTCCTTCGAGACTTATAAGGAAACCCAAAGATGTGTACTTGAAACATTGCCCATGCTCCTTGTTAGTGTCTGGTGTGTTATGCATGATCACCAGCTCCATCTTTACTACTGACAGAAGGTGCAGGCATTGTCTACAGCAAATTTTGCACTAAATATCAATTTTTGCACGTGGTATCTACATCATTGTGTTAACATGCCTAAATTTTCACACCACATTTTTTTAATGGATGAAGCTCACTTCAACAGGGAGGCTGTTTTGAACTATTAAAGCAACCAGAGTTGGGATGACAAAATTCCTCAATACACTCATTCATGTGGAATTTGCAGTAGTTCGGTATCTGTGTGTGTGCTGGTATCATTTATGGTTATCTTACTGGGCCACACATTCTTCCATACCACCTAACAGTTCCCAGATACTTGGCATTCCTGCAAGAGGTACTGTCACTCGGTCAGCAAATTGGATTTAAGCATGATGGTACACCATGCATTTTATTTGTTGGCATCTGTGAATGTCCCAATCAAACATGTGATGTAAGGTGGATAGGTCAAGGTGGACCAACTCCTTGACCACCACAGTTACCAAATTTAACGCCCCTTAACTTTTTCTTATGGGATTGTATGAAGAGCTTTGTGTATAAGACTCCCATATGGTCAAAGAAGATATTGCACAGATCTTGGGAGCAGGAGAAATCATTCAGTGTATCCTAGGGTTTGTGGACCTTGAATCTGAAAGCATTGTACATATCAAAACTTTATCTATTAAGTCCAACCCCAGAGAGCCTGTAGTATATACTGCAAAACAGCTCATGTAATGTAAGTGCAGAATGTAGTGTAGTATGACTTTAAAACACTTGATTTTTGCTTGTAAATAAACCTGATCTTTGGATTAACTTGTCCTGCCTCATGTGGGGTATTTGTTGTAGCATATAGTTCTATACTGCATGTATTAAGACATACAGCGAATGAGTCTCAAATTATAATTGTATAAATATATTACACGTTTCATGTTATCTGATTCGTTACCTAAGCTAAGGCCATCTGGTGGGCTTTTGGAAGATCTTGGTAACTTGATTTCACCAGAATTACGTGATGCTGCTGACTTGGCTCTTACACGTGAGTAATACTCTTTGGTTGACTTGCTTCCATATCCTGATGTACTTGGTCGAGGCTGCCCAGAATAACATTCTTGTTGGCTGAATGTCTGGAACTGCATTGAATAGTCCATTGTCTGTGTATTGTTAGGCCCACTTGGTAAACTGAATGTTGCATATGGACAGATTTCATAGTCCTGACCTGTAACATGTTTGTGTAAACTACATGAAATTACAAATATTACCTTGTTTCTTAAGTTCTAAAAAGACATTTTAAAAAACAAAAGGCTCACAGTAGAATTTGAAAGGACATGATATTCTGGATGTATAGAATGCTGACAATTATTGCAACCTTCTGCGATTCGTACTTTTGGTTACATATATTTCCTCTTAATACTTTTTTCCAAACAGGACAGTAAACAAAAATGTTTAGAGATACTTTCTGCTATATTTTTACCATTTTTAGAGCCACAATTTCAGTATAATGAGAGTAAAATACAACTCGACAAACCAGTATCTCTGTATTACTAATGGTTATTGTATTCATATCGGTACACAAGAAGAAACAAATTTACAGTAATAATAACTAGTAATTAAATTCAATAATTTGTCTACCAACTTGAGACATGTACAGTGAAGAGACAAAGACACTGGTACTCCTACCCAATATCATGTAGATCCCCCTCAATCACGTAGAAGTGCTGCAACATGACGTGACATGGACTCGATAATGTCTGAAGCAGTGCTGGAAGGAACTGTCACCATGAATCTGTAAGAGTACAAGGGGGTGGAGTCCTCTTCTGAACAGCACATTGCATGGCATCCCAGGTATACTCAATAATGTTTATGTTGGGGAGTTTGGTGGCCAGTGGAAGTGTTTAAACTCAGAAGTGTATTCCTGGAGCCGCTCTGTAGCAATTCTGGATGTGTAGGGTGTCACATTGTCTTGCTGGAATTGCCCAAGTCTGTTGGAATACACAATGCAGATGAGTGGATGCACATGATCAGACAGGATACTTATGTACAAGTCGCCTGTCAGAATCATATCTAAATGTATCAGAGGTCCCGTATCACTCTGACTGCACATGTTCCAAACCATTACGGAGCCTCCACCAGCTTGAACAGTCCCATGGTGACATGCAGGGTCCATGGATTCATGAGATTGTCTCCTTTACCCATACACATCCATCTCCTTGATGCAATTTGAAATGAGACTCATTTGACCAGCAACATGTTTCCAGCCACCAACAGTCCAATGTCAGTAATGATGGGCTAAGACAAGGAGCAATGCTTTGTATCATGCAGTCATCAAGGGTACATGAGTGGGCCCTCAGTTCCAAAAGTCCACATCGATGATGTTTCATTAAATGGTTCACATGCTGACACGTGTTAATGGCCCAGCATTGAAATCTTCAGCAATTTGCAGAAGGGTTGTTCTTCTGACACGTTGAACGATTCTCTTCTGTCATCATTGGTCCCATTCTTGCAGGATCTTTTTCTGGCCACAGCAGTGTCAGAGATTTGATGTTTTACTGGGTTTCTTATATTCACGGTACACTTGTGAAATGATCATATGGAGAAATCTGCACTTCATCACTACCTGAGAGATGCTGTGTCCCATTGCTCATGCACTGACTATAACACCTTGTTCAAACTCATTAAAACTCGATCGCCTGCCACTGTAGCAACAGAAACCAATCTAACAACTGCACCAGACACTTGTCGTTTTATACAAGCATTGCCCACTGCAGCACCATATTCTGCCTGTATTTGTATATACATGCCTATACCAGTTTCTTTCGCTCTTCAGTGTAAATGTGGTTATTATAATTACCGAATAAAACAGCAAGATGTTTGCTTAAAACATTGAACAAGATAAAGATAAATTATAGTTAATGACAGTCATTTTCATCAAATGTAAGCTGCTAACTAAATAGTTACTTTATTTACTAGCAGTTTTGATTAAACAGTTCAACCGCAAGTGTTATGAAAAGTCAGCCCAGCATAGAGATAACACAATGTCATCAGTAATGAAATAAAACACATGAAGACCAACTAGCAAAAATCACTGATACAAAATCTTACGGCTTCACAGTTATGATAGACATATGTTATCAGTCACAAACTGTTATTGTGAAAAGTGAGTATGATTAAAAACGTACCCATTATTGTTACCAAGAAAGAAGATTGCTAGTACGACTTCCATAGCTGTGTTTATACAGGACTTGTGACGGTTACGTGTATTGAATTTAATATCTGATGACAATAATGGCACCAGCCGCTGTGGCTGAGCGGTTCTAGACACTTCAGTCTGGAACCGTGCTGCTGCTATAGTTGCAGATTCAAATCCTACCTCTGGCATGGATGTGTGTGATGTCCATAGGTTAGTTAGGTTTATGTAGTTCTAAGTCTAGGGGACTGATGACCTCACATGTTAAGTCCCATAGTGCTTGGAGCCATTTGAACTATTTGATTGTCTATGAAGACAGCAACTGTTCTCGAAAGAACAGATTACTGTTGATGACCGTGCAGCTTTTCCCTGGAATAAATGATGACTAACTGAAACCCTCAGCTGCCGACAGGTGTTGTTGATAAACCTCCATGTGGACATCTGAAAATGTTTGCCCCGACCGGGGCTGTCCACATCGAGGTATATCAACAACACCTGTCGACAGCTGAGGGTTTCAGTTAGCCATCATTTATTTGATACTAACTGGTAAGTTTTGAATTAGGGCCCACAGTTTCTGACCTACATGTTTTGATTGCAATTGCTTGTGTCAGATCTGTGGTTATGACTACAACATATCCGCACAGGTTGATATATTATAATAACTGTTGAAGACCGTGTGATTACAACTGGCAGTAAATAAATTTTTTGTTCAACCAGTAGCTTATATTTGCTTAATACATTGTGTATTTAAATATTTACAAGTTATGCGACATAATCTGCATGAAATTTGTTAAATGAGTAATGTTTGGTTGCATGAGAATAATGGAAGAGTATAATACAGAGAAATGAATTTTAAAATTGTCCCACATTGAACTTTCTTTTGGGATTATTAAGTTAATTCAATTGAAACTTTTATGCAGCTGTTTTTCTTACCTAACCCAAGCCCCATTATGTTTATGGACCTGGTATTAACATTGTTCTTTTGACCCTATTCATTATTATGAATCAAGATGTCATCAAATTGAAACATTTTAAATTGCAGAATTAGTGTGAGTTATGACACATAGGATATTCCTATTTTCTATTAAAACAAAATTTAACCTGACCAGATTGATCAATTACTGAGTATAAGGAAATACCAGATGAGTGAAAGCATATGTACAGAGTGTATTAAAATGTGTTTCACATTCATAGAAAACATAGCATTAGTCACAGAAAAAATAGTGTTTGAGACATGGGCCATTTCACTTACGTAGAGAGTGGTCAGTGTTAATGGTTTTGACTGCCTTGCCTTTGACATTCATTGCTCACTTATTGTTGGTTGCATTTGCTTTTGTATTGAGCCTTCTGATAGTGATGATGATGTCAGACATAGCACTTAAAACTGTCTGCAATATCAGCTATTCCTTTCATATCTTTTGAGGCTTGCTGGCATCAGAATGAGATTGGTGATTCCACAGTGAGTGAATAACATGAACAGTGAGATGTGCTCCAGTGTTTCTGTCTGCAATTGGAGAACATTACCCTTGCAGCAAGACAACAGATGTGGTTTATGCACCACCCCATATTCGATGCCTTATACAAGAGTACCTAACACAAACATTTAATGAGCGATGTATTGGTCAAGAACATCCAGCAGCATGATATTCCCATTCATGTGACCTTAGTCCCTTAGATTTCTGACTATGGGGACATTAAAAAGCAATGGGATGCATTGAAAATGGGTACACATTACAGGAACTTGTCTCTTATGCATATGGGGAAATCAAGGGCAGCCAGGTGTATTTGCATGAACTCCTGTTTCATTAAGGAGGAGGACTGAAAGATGTATAAGAACCAGTGTTAATCACATTGAGTAACTGCTGAATTGTCTGCAAACAGGTGGCTATCCTGTAAGAATAGGTGACTTTTTTTTAACGCCAGCATACAATCGCATGAGAATTTGGTGAGTTAGGTGATAGCTTAATTCTTTTTATCAGCATCTATTCGTCAACTTACTCATTTTGCTTTTTTTATAATTAAATCTGATTTTTCTATACCACTGACATTTAATTTGTTTTGCATCTGTATGAAACCACAGTTTTTTGTACTGTTATGAGTGCTTTGATGTTTCACAGCTTACTCTGCTTCACTTAGCTGTAGAAACTGTACATTTTTATTCCATTTTATTTCACCAGTAGTAAACCCCTAATTCTTTAAAGACTCAAACTCTCATTATTAAACAGCTTCATATGTCTGATTGCTTTACAAATGAGGTAATGTATTAAATATTTGACTTTAAGTATGTTAGAAACAGTTTTGAAATTATGCTTAAAGTTTGTCGGAAGTTGCTAAGTGGTCCCATTGTGAAATGTTGGATGAATATAGTCTGAGTAATTTGTGCTACATTGTACAGCTCACACAGTATATGGTGGCCTATGAGCAGTGACCAGTTTTTGTCCAAAGAGGTGGGCAAGTTCATTTGTTTGTTTGTTTGGGATGGGAGGCCAACAGTGTCTGAAACTTCTCGGCCAGTCAGTGATGACAAAATTGAGGCACATGCCCTGCAGTATTTTCCAAATGATTTTACAGAAACTCCTTGGTAAAAAAATCCATTTTTGCTTTACTTATAGCTTTAAATGTCAGTTTCATAATGTTGTGCCCATCATTTTGTTAATGGTCATAGTTATTGTGATATTTATGTGGAAGTAAGACACTGTGTAAAATTCAAAGAAAGGTTTTAATGAAAAATAGAGGTTGCTATGATCTTGCATTTGGTGCATATTACATAATAAGTTGCAGAGTATGAACTTTAGCTAACATATTAAATTGTTCAAAACAAAGATTCCAAGACTTACCAAGCGGGAAAGCGCCGGCAGACAGGCACAAGAACAAAACACACAAACACAGACACAGAATTAATAGCTTTCGCAACCGATGGTTGCTTCTTCAGGAAGGAGAGGGAAAGACGAAAGGATGTGGGTTTTAAGGGAGAGGGTAAGGAGTCATTCCAATCCCGGGAGCGGAAAGACTTCCCTTAGGGGAAAAAAAGGACAGATGTACACTCGCACACACACACACACACACATATCCATGGATATATGTGTGTGGATATGTGTGTGTGTGTGTGTGTGTGTGCGAGTGTACATCTGTCCTTTTTTTCCCCTAAGGGAAGTCTTTCCGCTCCCGGGATTGGAATGACTCCTTACCCTCTCCCTTAAAACCCACATCCTTTCGTCTTTCCCTCTCCTTCCTGAAGAAGCAACCATTGGTTGCGAAAGCTATTAATTCTGTGTCTGTGTTTGTGTGTTTTGTTCTTGTGCCTGTCTGCCGGCACTTTCCCGCTTGGTAAGTCTTGGAATCTTTGTTTTTAATATATTTTTCCCATGTGGAAGTTTCTTTCTATTTTATTTATATTAAATTGTTCTTTAGACTTAGTTGGAGGTCTGCCTGTCACCAATCTTGAGAGAACTGATCTGACGTAGCACACTCATTTGCGATTGTGCCGCACCAGTGATAAAGCAAGAGTGAAATATCCACAGCATTTGTGGTGTCACTGCCAGACACCACACTTGCTAGGTGGTAGCCTTTAAATTGGCCGCAGTCCATTAGTATACGTTGGACCCGCGTGACGCCACTATCAGTGATTGCAGGCCAAGTGCCACCAAATGGCAGGTCTAGTCTAGAGAGACTCCCTAGCACTTTCCCCAGTTGTACAGCTGACTTTGCTAGTGATGGTTCACTGCCTACATACACTCTCATTTGCAGAGACGACAGTTTAGCATAGCCTTCTGCTACATAATTTGCTATGACCTAGCAAGGTGCCATATACAGTTACTGTAATTACTATCTTCAAGAATGTATTCTGAACAGATAATATTGTGAATCATGTACCGTCAAGAGCAATGTTCATCATTAATGGATTAAAGTTAGGTATCAAACTAATTACGTCTGCTTTCTGAATTCTCATTCCTTGTCATGTTCCAGACCTCACGTCAGTACAGTTCTTCCCTCCTCACGCCAGCCTATGTGAGCTAAAACACATGCATTTCAGCCACCACTCGCAACATGGTGCTGGCTCTTCTGCTAACACAAAAGCATTCCTCATATTTCATAAAAGGATTGAAATATCAAAATGAGATTTTGGCAAATAACAGCATGCAAAGAGCAGAGTATTTTGTGACATGGTTATTATGCAAAACTTGTGTTATTCAACTAAGTACAGACTTTTTCTATGAAAGAATGCAATTTTGAATGGTCATCAATAGCTGGTGAAATGAGAAATGCTATGGGTTTTGGAACAACATAAGTGAAGACATTACATGTTTATTTTGTACTGAGAACTGCATTTTCATGAGCTACTGACCTTATTTTTCCTCAGTTCCTCACTTAATAAATTTAATAAACTGCATTTTCAGAATTCTTTTGCAACTACATCTGCACAACATGTTAGTGAGGTGAGGCCGTGTAAATTCCGACGTGTTTTGGCAAAAGAAGCAAATTTAATATGGAAGCCAGAGAAATGTGTATGTTTTACTCAAAATTTGCCACTCATGATGCTTCTCTGAAAGTTACAAATGGTTAACAAGCCAGGTAAAAATAAATCACTACATTTTTGGTGAAATTCTTTTTAGATACCAACCAAAGCAGAGGTGACTGTAGATCGTTTTGAATGGCCATCTTGCAAGTATGGGTGTGGAGGATCCCACACTTAACATTTACAGAAGATGTGAGCATAGGCTTCACTTTAGAATAGCACTTCCCTTCCAGTGCTCAGAATTTTCCCTACAGTGCCTGCCCATAACCCTCATCCCTAGCGCTCTCCCCACGCATGCCTTGCTGTTTGTACAATTAGCGGCCGTGGCACTCTGTGTGCACTATATGGAAAAGTTCATTTTTCATGCATCTAAATGTTTATAGCGTCATGTCTCCTGAACTATGTGCCACACAATAATATATTATGCAAGTACATTCAGTGATATATTGTCTGTGAAGTGCATAGTGAATAGAGCTAGCACTAAAGAAGTAAGAAATTGAAATGTCATGCCTGTTCCTGAAGCTTGACTGCATGAATAATGAAAATGTAGTAAGCGATGAATATTTTCCTTTGTTCATTTTGTACAGGGTATCAGTGAGGACAATGTTTAATAAAGGTTTGAAATTATGTGTAAAGGTGGTTGGAAGTGACTAAGTCATCTCATTCTCAAATACTAGGTGAATATAATACCTCTTAATGAGTAGCTTATGACATTGTCTTAAATTCCGTTAACAGTTATACAAAAGGCTGAAAATCAAATTTTTGTTGCCCCTGGAAGCTGTTAGTTAGGCAACCTGCAACTGGTCTAGATTCTGGGATAGCATTTTAGTAATATAGATATGTTTCCTCTCCCGGCACCCCTCCTCCCCACATCACTTTTTCGACAAGTTCCACTGTCAAGATTGTCTTCCTTCCTCTCCTTCAAGGCCACTTTATCTTCCCCAGAACGGTTTCTTCAACCACCTTATTCCTTTGAAGTGTCTCCTGTATATGTCATCTTACCTTCCTCTAGCTCTCCTTCTCTCTTCCTCCTGTGGATCTTCCAGTTGGCCCTCTTTCTTAATGAGTCTGAACACTCCTGGTACCAATATATGATACAGTAATGTTCATTAAGTGAATGGACAAAGCATTTCTGTGCAATAAAGTTACCAGCATGTAAGCAAACTGATCAACTCAAGACCATAAGGGATTGTGGAATTTGGTGTCATTTCCACTGTACAGCAGAGTCTCCACAGCAGAGTAAGCATGTGCAGGACAAGGAAAAAAGATTAACTGCAGGTCAAAAGTATTTTGACATTTTGAAGTCCTCTTTACCTAATTTTGAAAGTTTCCTGTTCAAGATAAATTCACAGTCATTTATAGAGAATTATATCATAATCAAAATGAAAAGAATATCACACAGATTTAATGGAGGCTTTGCTGCAGGCTTTGAAAGAAAGTAAAACATGTGCTGGGACTTGTCACACTTTTGGAGTATTTATAAATCTAGTGTTTGTACGCAACAAAATTTATAGAATCCTTGCCCAACTGAGCAACAAACTATGACAAGGTCAGCCATGAGAAACTACCATCAAAATTGACACTATTGTTAGAAGACAGTCTGCTTCAGATCCTCATAATACTGAATATTGGTGGTCTGAACAAGCTTTATGGCATCGAAGTTCATGTCTCTACAGTAAAACATGAACTTCATGATCAGATTTGGTAGAAAGCCATACTTAGATAGGAAGAAGAGATTTGTCTTTGCTATAGAATACTGAGCATGTTCATCATACTACAGGTAAAAGGTGGAATCAACACTGCAATATACCAGCCGTGAAGCTTGGAGGAGGAAATTTTATGGTACGGGTATGCATCTTTGCCAAATCCATGGATCCTTTAGTATCCTGAAAGCTTCTGTTTATAAGGACATTTTGGACAAATGAATTACCTTATTTGATTATCATTAGTTCTGCATAATAGTCCCTGGCAATCTGTCATTTCTGTCCTTGCATTTTCAAAATATTATCATAAGTATGGTCAGTGTGCCATATGAGGACACTGGTTAATGGCATTAAAAAACTAATCCAAATAAACTACTGGTGTGGTTAATAATGCAGCGAACTAAGAGAGAAATGAGTGCTTGTGTGAGCCTTCTTCACATTATTATCTACATATGCTGTATAGCTGCAGCATCTCCTCCCTTTCTGCTCCTCCCTCCCACCCCATCTCTCCTATACTCCCTCTCCTTCCCTCACTTCTCTCTGTCTCATTTGTGTGTGTGTGTGTGTGTGTGTGTGTGTGTGTGTGTGTGAGCACACATGCAAGTGTGCCTGCAACATGCAACAGTACACTTGTGCATGCTTGCAAACAAAACAAATTATTTTTAATCCAAGCAACATACCTGATGTATCACTGCCCTTTTGGCCACTGAGAGAAGAGTCTCCTTTTCTGGCTGGAGATGGTGAATACAACTGCCCTCCCTGTAGGTGTCCTCCACTTTGTTGGTCACTGTTTCGCTGATTTTCAAGTTCTGCAAGTGATTTTGCACCAAAGCCAGTATCACCTTGTTTGTATCCTGCATAGTGCCTGCAAATATTTTGAAAATGAGGCTTTCATAATTTATATTAAATAGATATTCAAAAACTGCAATTTTGATTGCTTTATAAAGACTAAAAATAGCTTTTTATTTATTCCCAATCCATTTACCTTCTATGGACAACAATGCAAACACAGATTGATGCTGCCACTGTGCATATTATTCCTGACAGGATTGGAATAATGATGTTCAGATGAGTATAGAAGGATTCTTGCTTTTCTGATGTATCAGTGACAAGTTCTGGATGCACAATTTCTGCAAAATGAGGCTTTTGTAAGAAATTCAGTGACTTTAGACATAACTTTAATGCATTAAAGACAAAAAATGGTAAATATCAGATTGATATTTCCCCTTTAAATCTCTAACCTAACTACCCGATTAAGAGATCTGACAGTCCATACTCCAATCCATAGAACACTAGTTTTATTTTTCATTATGGCCACATTCTCCTGAGTGGTCCCTGCTTGTAGATTCAAATGGAGGACTATTTTACCTCTGCAGTATTGTCTTCAGGAGACTGCCATCAGTTAAGCCATACAGTAGGACTGCATTCCGTTGCTTGTGAAAAATAACATCTGTAGTTTCCCCTTACTTTTAGGAATTCATACTACCAATGTAGTAAAGCCATGTTGGCTGAGTGTTAAAAGGCCAGATCAGTCAGTCATCCAGATTGCTGCCTGCACAGTTACTGGAAAGGCTGCTGTCCCTATTCAAGAGCCAAAGGTTTGTCTAGCATCTCTACTGATATCCCTCCCTTGTGGTTGCACCCTACAGTACTGCTATCTGTAACACTGAAGCAGACAAGCCACCATACTTTGACAAGTTCCATAATTCATGGGAGGTTCCCAAGTGTAATGAATGAGTAGCAAAGTGAAAATCAACTACAGCTGTTGTATGACTGTGTTCAGCAATGACCAAAATTTTGCTGTCCACCACCCCCTCTTTCGCTGCAGAAACTTTTAAGTCATCAGTATTGTCCTCCAAAGAGTACAATGATGACTTAAATCCTATTTGGCAGTAGTGATGTGTACTTGCCAGCAGGAGGTAACTGGTGGTTGTTTATTAATTTACATACAAACATCATGCATCAGAAACTCAGTTATTTATGTGATACATGGACGAGTAGTATGAATTGAAGATCTAGAGTAGAGAACTGATTAATATTCATCTTGTTGAAGGCCATCACCACTATTAACATCATCTTCTTCTTGTTAAAATATTTATGCCAATGTAGATTGTTCACAGATCCTCATCAAGATTATCTATCCCCCCAGTCTGTCATTCAGCATTTCCTCCCATTGCAGTCCTCTTTGTTTCATGTCATCCTTTACCTTATCTTTCCATCTTGTTCGTGGTCTTCTAGTTCTAGATTCTGACTGTTCTAGGGTTCATCTTGGAAGTCTTTCTTGTCCCATTCTTTTCACATAGCCAAACCCTTTAAGCCTGTTTCTCCTTAGTTTTTTTAGGGGATTGATCTGAAGGGTGTTCCTATTGTTTTGTTCCTCATCCTATCCCTCATAGTAAGTGCATCTCTGTTGCTTGTGTTCTGCTCAGCTTCAACATTCTGATCCATAGGTCAAAATTAGCAGGTAACACGACATGTATATCATGAACTTCACTGTGACAGGTGTTTTTCAATTTCTACTATTCATAATAATAAAATTTTGAACAATTTTCTATTCTCTCCAAAATTTCATCCTTGATGTTTCTTTTTGTTGTTAATTTGCTTCCCAGATACTTGAAAGCACCTGATTGTTTAACAATTTTTCCATTACAATTTACATTCTTCATTTTTTCTTTTATTAAGGTACGTTTTGTCAAGCTTATTTCCATGCCTGCTTCTTCAATTACTCTCCGCTGAGTACTTAGTTATTCTTCCAGTTTCTGCTCCTTTTCTTCTCAAATCATCATATTGTCTCTATATGATATGATTTTCATATCATTTGCTATTGGCCATTGGTGAACTTTCCTTATGATGTCATCATGAGTATATTAAATAGCACTGGTGAGAGCATACTTCCTTGCTGAACCCCTCTGTCCTTTCTGAACTATTCTGATTTTTTGTCATCTGTTCTAGGATTTTCCTCATTATTTTACGTTCTTTCACTTCTGATTCCACTTTTAGTATTCCATGTTGAAGATTTTGTGTCTCAGATGCATAGAGAGCTTCGGGTTTAATTAAGGTTGTGTAGTGTTGTATTTTTCAGTTCCGTGAGAGACTCTTTTTGTTGTAAAAGTTTTTGTTAACTGAAATACCATCTTCATTTTCTGGACTCTTGAACTGACAGATTTCTTTTCATTACAATTTTCTGCAATCCATTCACCTAAATATTTAAGTTCTTTTACTCAAGAGATGTAGTTATTCCCGATTTTGAGATCAGAAGGTGCATCTTTGATGTCAGTCATAAATTTTGTTTTTTCAAATGAAATTTCTAATCCTATTTTTGCTGCCTGTTCTTGTAATAATTCTAGCTGTTTCTGTGTATCAGTAATGTCTTGAGTGATCAGTGCCATGTTGTCAGTAAATGCTAAACAGTCTAATTCTATGCCCTTACGTTTTGGTCTGTGTGCTGGTGCACCTGCTTTTCTCCATTCTTGAACAACTCTTTTAAGAGCACAATTGAAGAGCACTGGGAACAGTCCATCATCCCCTTGATGAACTCCTGTGTCTATTTCAAATTCTGTGCTCATTTCTCCCATTAATTTTACTTTGGATTTGGTCACCGTGAGTATTTCTTTTATGATGTTTGTTGTCTTTTGTCTAGTCCAAATTCTGCTAACACTTCAAAAAGGGATTCTTGGTCTATATTGTCATATGCTTTTTTAAAGTCAATAAATGTGATGACATAACTTTTGTTTGAAGTATTATGCAAATGAAAACAGTTTAAAAGAGTATTCAGAAGAATCTTTCTTGGAAAACTGGGTCAAAAATAGACATTTTTGGCATTTTTAGAAAGATAATCAACTTTGCCCTCAGACGGTAAACTGTTAGAAATCAGTGGAAGGATGAAAGTTTATATTCTAAGACCCTGCATTGGTAAGTTATTATGTGCAATGTGTCAGGTGTGGCCTGCAATTCCTGAGATATAATAAGCTAAACTTCACATTTTTTTCAGGAGTATATTTTTGCAGCCAACTTTGCTTCAACTTATCCATCCACAAATTGCCCAGTAAATGTTTTTTTCTTATGCAGAAAGTTATACAAGATAACCTAGTTTTGTTTCTTTCAATAAAATATTACTGCAGATATTATGTCTCAAAGTTGCCAAAAACTTATGGCTTAGTTATGGGTTCAAACAAATGACCATACCTCTTCAAGTATTAGATTGGCAAAAGTAAAACTTTGCCATCATTCATTGGAAACATCTGCTAATGTTCACATAAAATTTAAGCGCATCCTGTGATGTTCATGTGGGAACTTTTTTCTAAACTATACCACTTGCCATGGAATGGCCCTATTGTTGACATCCTTCCACATGTTTCTTCTGCTGCATTGACTAGGATCTGTTTGAATCTGCTTCATTCTTCCTCCACATCCTTCTTCTCAACTGCAGGATGCTGAGCCTCAATCTTCACCCTGTATGTGTCTTGTGTTTCTCTATGTTTCAGTTTTCAGCACTAAATTTTTGGCTGTCTTTTCCCCTCATAGGTACCTTTCCTAAAGTTTTTTGGTGTTCCTACAAAAAGTCTATGGTCTTCTTCAAGATTAAAGATTGGTATCACTTTCACTTCTGTCAGCATCTTCTGATTTCTCTGGTTATTATTATACAGTGTGTTACAGATTTCTATTCCAAGTTACAACTTTATCTGGTAAACTTGTGACTTTCTCTTTTCTTATACCATGCATTGTTAATTATTCATTTATTTTTCACACATGTGGCTAGTAATACCTCACCTTCCTCATTTCTCTCATAATGTCTGTGACTTCCTATAACTGTTACATATCCTCTTCTATCATTCCCAACTATAGCCTTAAAGTCTCCTATAATCAAAGTCTTGTTAGTTGTTTCAGCATCTTCCAGTTTATTGATAAACTCTTCCTTCTCATCTATTTCACGTCATATTTGAGGAGCATAAACCTGGAATACATCAAGAACATTTCCTTACCTCATTATTTTAAATTTAATTATTCTGTTACTTACTCTTTCCACTTTGAGTACTTTGTTTGCTAGTTCTTTAGCTACTGTTACTGCAATACCCTTTCCTCTTTTGTCTCTTCCTGACCACCACATCTTATAAGCTTTCTCCAGCACCATTATTAACTTTCTCTTTATTTCTTACCTCACTTAGTCGCATTGTTGGTTTGTTTCTTTCTGTCATTATCTATGAGATTTTCTGGATTCTTGCATCTTTTTCTAAGGGTACAACATTAATAGTCACAATTTCTGTACAAATTTCTTCGAACAAATATTTTATCATCAGGACCATGCTGGCCATCATACCTGGCAGATCTCCTCAAAGACTTTGTTTTTTCAATATTAGTTTTGATCTGAGATTTGTCCAGTAAGTGCCGCCTGATCTGGGATTCTGCACAACTTTTCCATTTGCCAGTCCGTTTTCTTCATTCCTCTTTCTTCTCCTACAATCCTTTGCCCAAATAAGAAGCCACTGGCCCAGAAAGCTTGCATATTTCCATAATTACTATATTTGTTTTCTGCTGCCACTGCCTAGTGGGTAAATTTTTATCCATCCAATTTATTAGAACAACAAAAATAATCAATAACTGATATTACAATGTAGTGATAATATAATGTAAACTATCTATCCAGTCATATTAGAAGTTGTACTTGTTTATTTCTAAATAATTGTTTTCTAAGAAAGGATGCACTGCTGCATATATGTTTCTAATTGTTAAAAAACTGCAAAAACATTTTCAAGTAGTCATACAACCACTGAAATTTTGAACGTAGTGATTCTGTTACTGCATACCTAATGTCGGTGCACAATAATGCCTGTGGATAAATGAATGAACAGTATTTACTGTGGTGCTTATTTTCTATTTTTAATGTTGAAATTTTCCGTTTGTCATGTTTATTTTCTATTTTGAATGTGCTATTTACTCTGATGCTTGTCTGGTATTTGAATTTTGATATACGAGCTGTTGTTCTGTTGTAGGTATCATGTGTATTTGCATATCTACATTCATATTCTGCAAACCACTGCAAAGTGCATGGTAGAGGGTACTTTCCATTGTACCAGTTATAAGGGTTACTCCCCCTCAATGTGTGGAGTACAGGTAGAGTGATTGTTTCAATACCTCTGTGTGAGCTGTAATTAACATAGTCTTGTCTTCACAGTCCCTATGGGGACAATATGTAGGAGGGTTGTAGTATATTCTTAGGTTCATGATTTAGAGCTGGTTCTTGGAACATTCTAAGCAGGCTTTCTTTGGACAGTTTGCATCTATATTCAAGTGTCCCCCAGTTCAGTTTCTTCACCATCTCTGTGACTCTGTGACACTCTACCACAGGTCAGATAAACCTGTGGCAATTGTACTGTCCTTTTATGTATATGTTTAATATCCCCTATTAGTACTGTCTGCCAGAGGTTCCACACAATTGAGCAGTATTCATGAATGATCTACATAGTGATTTGTAAGCGATCTCCTTTGTAAACTGATTGCATTTCCCTAATATTCTACCATTGAACAGAACTATGCGGCCTGCTTACCAATGATTGAGTCTGAGTGATCATTCCTTTTTGTATCCCTAGAAACTGTAACACCCATGTAATTGTATGAGGTGACTGATTCCAATGGTGACTTATTGATGCTGTTATCATAAGACAGTACATGTATTTTCTATTGTGATGTGCACAAATTCTAGATTTCTATACATTTAAAGAAAATTGACAATCTTTCCACCACTTTGAAATCTTGCCAATTTCGGACTGAATATTTGTGAATCTTTTTTTTTTGGACAGCACTTGATTATAGATAACTGCAACATCTGTGAAAAGTCTGAGGTTATATTAATGTTGGCTGCAACAGCAAGGGTCTCAACATGCTTTCTTGGGAGACAGCCAAAGTTACTCGTACATCTAATACAATTCTCCATTCAAGATAACATGCTGTGCTATCCTTACCAAGAAATCCCTCATCCAGTATCAAATTTACCTTGATATGAATATAATAGAGGGAAACATTCCACATGGGAAAAATATATCTAAAAACAAAGATGATGTGACTTACCAAACGAAAGTGCTGGCTGGTTGATAGATACACAAACAAACACAAACATACACACAAAATTCAAGCTTTCACAACCAACGGTTGCTTCTTTTGGCACTGTTCTATAGCTGAACCTTTACAGAAACATGCTGAAATAGTGTAGGTGATCTTTTCTGTCTTCTCCTATCACCTTGATATCCCATATGACTGTGCTTTTTATAGTGGTATGATACTGAGCCTGATGCTTTTCAGAAATTGAAGAATACTGTGTCTACATGACTGCCTTAATCCATGGCTTTCGAGATATTATGTGAGCAAATTTAGAGTTAGGTTTCACATAATTAATGTTTCTGGAATCCATGCTGGTTGGCATGTATGAGGTTATTCTGTTTGAGATATATCTTTACATAGGAACTACAACACATGGACGTAAAAGACATTGGGTAGCAGTTCTGTGAATACTTCTGCTATCCTTCTCATAAAAAGGTGTGACCTCTGCTTTTATTCCAACAGCTGAGCAAGGATTTTTTTTTTCCAGGGGTGCTATGGTAGGTCATGTTTGAAAGAGCGGCTAATACAGCCACAAATCTGGTATAGAACATGAAAGGTATTCTGTTGCACCCTGGAGCTGTTCAGTTTTAGCAATTCCAGATATTTCTCAACTTCACAGAAACTAATATTGATATCAGTCATCTTTTCAGCAGAATGAGAGGTAAATTGGAGCAGTACCCCTGGATTTCCATTTTTAAAGGAACAATTGAAATCTGAGTTCATCATTTCTGCTTCTGCTTTGCTACCTTCATTTTTAGTCCCTGGCTTGTCCATGGGTGTCTGGCCACTGTCTTTGGTGCCACTACCAGCCTTTACACATGTCCAGAATTTCTTTGGATTTTTCTAGAGATCCTTCAGTAATATTTTGCTACAGGTTTCACACATTGCCCTCTTGACAGCCAAACATGTTTCACTCAGCAGTTCTGTGCCTATAGCCCTACACTTTGTTTTAAACCCCTTGTATTGATTTAGAATGAGATTTTTCCATATTTGGTAAATTCACGAGTATGAATGTATACCTAATACTGCATTACACTATTTTTGTGTTATAATGTGCACCTGAGTAAAACTAATAGTACTTTAAAAGTATTAGTACAAATGAATATGTGTCTGTCTTCTTATGCTTGCATGAAGAAAGAAAGTGTGGGGTTTGATAGCTGGTGGCAGATATTGCTCACATCCATAGGCATCTGCAAGGGGATACAGGCTTTTATTCATTACAGAATTCTCATTAATTTCTACCAGTGATTGTCTGCAATCCTATTAATTTGCTGATGTAACATTGCTCAGTGCTACAGAAAATACTGTGATTTTAGCAGTGACTACTTGTCTTGGGGTTTATTTGGTTTTCATGCTGTACATGAGAAATTATGCTGATACCTTGGTGTGGTGGCTGTTTTGGCACTGTTATATAGCTGAGATAGATGTGAACCTTTACAAAAACATGCCAAAATAGTGTAGCTGATCTTTTCTGTCTTCTCCTGGTAGAACCATTCTTGGGCTGTTTAAAAGGACTGTCCAGTACCTGAAGAGCAGACTCCTGTACAACCTAAGCAATGTATGTGCCTCTTACCTGTCTCAGTACACTCAAAAACACCCCACCCATTGGCTACACATTGGAATTTCAATAGCAGTTTACCATTTGTCTGCGGACAAAAAAGACTTGTGATGGTTTGCAAATTGTGCATTCAATTTTAAATGGCAGAGAAATTGCAGTAGATTGTGATGAAAACAGTCACCTGTATTTAATCTATGAGTCCAAATGCATCAGTTGAAACAGGAAAATGGATTTTATGTGCTAGCAGAGAGGGGGGGGGGGGATGGAAAGTGTAGAATTTCAAGGACAAAAGATGTCCTCTCCAGACATTATGCCCCTCTCAACTGTATGGGGTATAATACAGCTTCAAATCCAGTCATAGCACTACATTTTCAGCATTCCATTTGGTTTGGCTGCACAATAATGTGACAAACTGAGGGACATGATTGACGTGGTTCAATCATAGGGTGTTAAAAGATGATTTTACCAGCCAATTTGAGGGTGGTTTTGTAAACTTTCTCACATTCATCAAGTCAGTTACACACCCAAGGCTACACTTTTTGCTAACCAAGCCAAAAAATGTAGTTTTCAGGACACAAGGTACTCAGTTTTAGTCTTGCCAGTCAACATTATAAACAGAAATTTGAAAGTGATGAAAAAAATCTATTAACGTGATCAGATATGTTTTCTGTGCATAGGAATTGTTGTAGATGACATCAAATCTAATGACCCCCCTCCCCCATATCCACGGGATTTATTCATTTTTAATTTACATTTCAGTCAACAGAATGGGGCTATAAATAATTTTTTGCATATATTTTCTACCTTTATTTCAGAACTCATTGTATACCCCGGATATCATCATATGAGGGTGAACTTTAAGAACATTGAACCAAAAAGGTAGAACCAATACTCAAATTAGTAAAAAAAAAGAAATAAATGTACTTTTCATATAATGTTGAATATGCTTACCATTTGAATATCAAGGTAATGTATCTTATTAAATGGATAACTACTATCAATTGTTTGAGGTATATTAAGTTTTGTGTACTTCTTGTCAAATTTAGTTCCAAAAGTATGACGCAATTTGAAATTTCAATGAATTGGAGATGTGGTATCAAAAAGTGGTAATTTCTGAATTTTAACATCCATTGGATAAAATTTCTGCTGGAACCCATGCTCCCAGCCTATCAGCTGGTGACAAAAGATAACAACACAAGATCATAAAACACTGGACTGGATAGGTGGATGGAGAAGATAATAAGGGAATGTTTTAAATAAGAAAATGCTGTACCAGTTGCTTTTTCATGCATAGCACAACATAACTTTTATTAGTGTTGTATGTATGTGAACTCCCACAGATCTTGAAAACAGTAATAAATTCATGAAGTACTTTGTGCTGTGCATGAAAAATGCAATTGGTGCAATATTTTATTATTTAAATCATTATTAACACAGTTGCAAGATTTTGTAAAACATTGTTTGTGATGGATAAAACTGAGAATAAGGGAGAATAATATGAATGTGTCACCAGTAAAAGCTCCTGCAACTGCAAGTCAGGTTAATGACAGGCCACATATAGGAAGATTATCAACAGTAACTACCACTTTCTATGTGCCTTTGTTGGGGCCACTTATTCTTCTTAATATTTTCTTTGCAACTCTATAACCATTTATCACTAACAGTTGACACTTACCTCCTGTTTTTGTCCTTGTAGCAAACATAAATTCATGTTGACGAGAACCTGCATCATTATGAGCTGTTGCTCGAATAGCGTACCAAGTAGCAGGTGTAAGATCAGGGATTACCAGCTCTTCTTGCTGGATATTGTTTGAAACAAGAGTCCAAGACTTTTGATCTTTTGCACGATATTCCACCACAAAATACTGTAATGGACACCCACCACTTGGCCAGGAGTCCAAAAACAGTATTACTGATGTCGAATTTACGGATAATAAATCTTCTTGATTAGGAATTTTTGGAGCTGGAACATAAAGGACATATAAATTGCCACCATCTTTTGAAAAAATGTTCAGGAAATTAAATTAGTCTCATAGTATGAGAATTATCTTTCTAATGTAATCCACCATTCATGACTAAATGGGCATGGGGTGAAACTACTTAGGGCAGTGGCAATCACTCCACACTAAATTTTCTGGTAATTAATTTCAGTCATATGTTTTTGTCTCATTACTAGAGCCTGGATTGTTATGTAATATCAACACACAAAATATACAATATTTGTGTATTGAAAATGGGTAAAATTTGTAAGAAAATGTGTAGTATTGAAAAATCTTATTAACTATTTAACATAAAACAATAATTTCAAACCAAAATCAACTTCTGAATTACATTATAGCCTACTGTGTTACCTTAATATACAGTTAAAACTACCAGAATCACAAAAACTATATTAAGAAGGTACATTTTACATTACTTTATTTTGAATGTATTTTATTGTCAATCTTCCAGCTTGTTTTATGCCACCCACCATGAATTCCTTTCCTATGCCAACTCATCTTAGGTAGCACTTGTACATTTTGACCTCAGTTGTTTGCTGGATATATTCCAATCTCTACCTTCCCCTACAGTTTTTATCCTCTACCACTCCTTTAACTAACATGTAAATCATTCCCTGATGTTACAAAAATGTGCTATCATTCTGTCTCTTCTTGTTGTCAGTGCTTTGCAAACATTCCTCCCATAAATGATTCTGCAGGGAACCTCTTCTTATCCACCCACCTAATTTTCAGCATTTCTGTAGCACCACATCTGAAATGCTTTGATTCTTTTCTTTTCCAGTTTTCCCACAGTCCATGATTCACTTCCATACAATCCCATGCCCCAAATGTACATTCTCAGAAATTCGTTCCTCAAATTAAGTCCAATGTTTGATACTGGTACACTTCTTTTTGCAAAGAATTCCTCTTTACCTGTGATAGTCTGCTTCTTATAGCCTCTTTGCTTTGTTTGTCCCTCATGTGTAATTTTGTTTCTGAGCTAGAAGAATTCTTCACTTCATCTACTTTTGATGTTAAGTTTATCACTGATCTCATTTCTGCTACTCCTCATTACTTTTGTTTTTCATCAGTTTACTCTCAATCCATAATTTTTGCTCAGAAGATTTCATTCCATTCAACAGATCCTGGAAATCTTCCTCACTTTCACTGAGGATAGCAATGTCATCGCACTGAATTTTAATTCCACTCCTGAAACTTTCTTTTACTTCTGTCATTGCTTCTTTGATGTATTGATTGAACGGCAGTAGTGAAAGACTGAATCCACATCTTATACCAATTTTAATCTGAGTATTTTATTTTTGTCTGTCGTTCTTATTTTTACCACATTAATAAAAGAAAGTTATTTTCAGTTACACCTGTTTTTTAAAATGTCCACATTCACTGAAGTTACTATGATACCCTACTTTGCTTTTCATTCTGAAGTCCAGTATTCTGAAGGCCAGTGAATAACCTGGTACTTCTCCAAATCTTCAGTCATGGAATGTCACTGATGAGAAAGAATGTTTCTTTGGGAGGAAAATGATCTCTGCAAATCACAGGACATTGATAGTGCATTTAAGAAGAGGAGAGATTCCTGGAGAGTGCCTTCTTCTCCAGCACTGAAGATATTGCAGACAGTATCAGAAGTTGAATAGCCTGGATTTAATGTCTAAACAATGTCAGTATTATTCATTATCCATAGCCCAGTATCCACATCTTGTGTTATTTGGCTTGAACTAGACATTCTCAACAAATTATAAAGATGTCTGCAAAGCCAATCTGATAGATTCTAATCCTTTAATGCTGCTCACAAGGAATCTGGAGATGTTCTGGATGCACACAATAGAATTTTTAGTTTTAGCTTCAGTGAAAGCATTTTGTTGTTCTTATACAGAAACTAAAGATTCCTTTGGAAGTGAACCAGTCACAGATTTAACAACTTGAAAATGTTCTTTAAAAAGTGACATTGTCATTCCAGGTACCCCATCTCATTAGGAAAGGATCAGACAATAATACTATTTTTGGCAGCTATTTTCTGTAGAGTGACAAATTGCACAAACTGTTTTTGGGTGTATCAAATTATTATATACTTCTGTGTAACTGCCATGCACTTCAGTCATAAATTGCAGTGCATGGGTCAGGCAGGGGAAGTGTGTTAAATGCAGACAGAATATGCATAGAGCAGTTGCCATGCTGTCTTTACGTTTAGAGGTAGGCTCCAATAGGTGGTGCACCAGATGACATGCCATGCACACTAGTCTTGTGACCCAATGCAGGTGACCTCTGTTAGCTGGCTCACGCAGCTGCCATTGGCAGCCTACTTGGATTGTTGCACGCTGATAGTGGTGCAGTGCATGTCCGGGTGTTGCATGAAGGGTTATAGCACCTGTCCCCTCTTGGGATAAAGGAACTACTCTGATGTGGACATTGGGGTGACTAATGATATATCCTTGATTTCTGTGGCAGGTGCTGCAGGTGTTGGTGGTAGTGGCAGGAGATTCCCGGATGGAAGTGATGTGTCTGCAGACACGTGCAGCACTTGCCCTCATGAAGTACCATAAAGGAGCACTGGCGATAAGGGTGCTGGCAACATTTTGATGTATGGATCCTCAATGTGGTGGAACAGTGCCAATAGTGCAGTGCCGGGGACACTAGTCATGAAGGACCTGATGGCGCTGGTCCAGCTGGCAACAGAACTGCATGCATCAGGGCATAAGAGCCCAGAGGAGAGGCAGGAGCCTGTGGTATATACAAGGAGGGTGATCTGCCCCTGCAGCAGGACTCCCCTCGCAACTGGTTCAGGTACTGAGGGAGGAGGCATCAGACCTGTGGACCTCATCATGACGCGAGGATGCAGTTAATCATGGTGGTGCGCTATCAGGCCTTTATTGGTGCACGCCATACAAAGGCAGTGGCCACAGCAGCTGTAGATTGTAGGCAGGATCCACTTTGGTAGATGGCCAAAACCCCAAGCCCAGATCGCTGAGTCAGGAGTGAATTATATAGAGGGCCATGCTCATAGATGTTGGTGATGCAGCATGGGCTAGAGCAGGAGGGCCCATGATTGGTGACTGTGAAGCATCTCAGCTGGACTCTAATCCCCCTAGTGGTGTGTAAACTTGTAGGAACTCAAGAAGTACATCAAGGTGTCATCCATGGGAGTCCACAACATACTGTTTCATTTGAAGCGTGAATGAGCAGAAGAGACATTCTGCTTGCTGTTAGATTGCAGGAGGAATGGAGGATCAATCACATGGTGCAGAAATCATGGAAGGTCTGAGGCACAAATCATGGGCTGTTATCCATTAGAAGTGCATAAGGCAATACTTCAATAGAAAACGGTTGTGAGAGGGCCTGAGCCACAGCCATGGCTGACATAAAACAACAGTGGATAATGTGTGGAAATTTAGAGAAAGCATTGACAACCAGCAACCATTAAAAACTGAGGAATGGTCCTGCAAAATTGGCATGGTGTTTCCAAGGATACAGCAGTGTGGACCATGGAGAGCACGTTATCCAAAGCACCACTTGTTGCGTAGCACACGGAGACCAGGCTGCAACAAATATCACCACTGATGCCAAGCCAAAATGAGTCACCTAGCGAACGACTTCATTTGAGAGAACCCCCAGTGTCCCAGATGTTGTTGCTGAAGCACATCCAGCTGAAGGGTGTGTGGGATTGTGCCACTCAGCAATAGTGCATCCACAGCTAAGAGAACAGCACCACTGAACACTGATAGGTGGTGACAGAGGGCAGAATAATTACATAATAGGTCAGAAGCCCTGCCCAGAGACATGTCCAGCCAAACATGCTGAATAAGATGAAAAACTTGGCACAGAAATGGATTCGTAGCAACAACAGCTACGATCCTGAAGCCCACCATAGGAAGCCTTTCCACTGTATGTTGCATTTCAGCATCTAGCAAAACCAAATGAACTCATCCTGATGAAAAGTAGGATCTGTCCCCATTGGAAACCAGGACAGTGTGTTGGCATGCTGCTTGGTAGACTGAAAATGTATTTCACAGTTGTAATTCTCATGAGACAAAAACAAGGCCCAACACTGGATTCCAAATGCAGCCTTGTTGGGCAAAGAATCAGAAGGATTAACCAACGAAATCAAGGGTTTGTGGTCCATACTGAGGTGGAACTTAGACACACGTGAGAATACGTGAAACTTCTTGAGGGTGTTAATGATAGCAAGCACTTCATTTTCAACTTGGGAATAGTGCTGCTGAGTGGAGTTGAGTGCTTTTGAGGCAAAAGCTATCAGACATTCGGAACCATCTTCATAACAGTATGCAAGAATGGTCCAAGGCCATACTGAGAGACACCTGGAGGAAGACCATATGGTGGCCAGGATGGAAGGTAGCCAAACAGGGAGTAGAATATAATTTAGATTTCAAAAGCAGGAACACTCACTTACAGACCGGCATTCACTGAAAAGGAACATACTTATGGAGCAATTTCTTGACAGGATGGGTCCATGTGGCCACACCTGGAATGAATTTATGATAGTAGGGAATTTTTCTTGCAAACTCTTAAAATTCTTTGACATTGGAAAGGTGAGGCAGATCTGTGACAGTGGCATTGGCGGCGTGCAAGAAATCTCATACCCAAACATGCAGTAGATGGGTGCAGAAAGTGTGACTTGGCCTAGGTGCACTTCAACACAACAGTATTCAAAACTATGAACAAGTCCATAGATATATTGGTAATGAAAATGTCATTGAGATAGTTGATCCACTCTGTAATGAACATTATCAGTTGTTTCAGAAACTTGTGAAAAATTGCAGATGCACTAGCTACACTGAACAGAAGACACTGATATTGGTACAGTCCAAAGGGCGTGTTAATCACTAGCAGGCTTTCCAAATCCTTATCTAATGGAACCTCTAAATAGGCTTCAGATAAATCAGTTTTACAGAAAAATTGGTACCCAGTGAGTTTGGCCAATAATTCATCCTGAGGGGGCAAAGGGCAGGTGCCAATGATAGACTGTGAGTTAGCAGAAACTTTAAAGTCACCACAGAGGCAAAGCTGATGATTCAGTTTTTTAACAGGAGATAAACCACTCACATGATGCAATAGGTTGTACAACCTCTACAAAGGCAACCTGCCCAATTCTGGTTTCACGTGATCGTGCTAGACCACTGGAACAGGGCACGCACAGAGAAAGTGTGGCCAGGCCACAGGTTTCAGGATAATGTGAGCCATTAAGTTAGTGGGACAACCTAACTCATCAGAAAAGAGAGTCAAGAACTCAGAACACAGAGAATCTAACTGCTGGTGAGAGACCTGGTCGAAAATGAGGTGCACAGCATCTGCAGTGGAAAAACCAAAACCATTGAAAGCATTCAGATGAAACAAATTGTTGATGGCAGCATCTCCCACCAAAGAACAGTCAAGAAATGAACCACATATTTATACACAGTAGGAGCCATAAATTGCTCAAAATTGGAATATGCTGCTTGTAGCTCACCAAATGTCAAGTAACTGGAGACAATGCTGGAGATCCCAACTCCATATGTCTGTGAGTCACAGCTGCACCCATGTCCACTTGTAGTCAGAGCACTTTGTCCATCACTCACTTCAATGTGGGGTTTCGGGTTCCGCTGAATAGGTCAGGAGTTCACTACACTCAGCTGGCGGCTACACAGGTAGCGGAGGCTGTGTGGCTTGGACTGGGCGGTTTTTTAGGTTAGAAGGCCTCGGGAAAGTGCGGGATGGGCTGCAATGTCAAAGGGTGCTTGGCAATTACAGGACGTGCTTGGATCAAGGAACAGTCGGAATTATAGTTGTAAATTGTTGTAGTTGCGCTGGAAAAGTCCCTGAGCTTCAAGCGCTAATAGAAAGCACAGAAGCTGATATCGTTATAGGTACAGAAAGCTGGCTAAAGCCTGAAATAAATTCTGCAGAAATTTTTACGAAGTCTCAGACGGTGTTCAGGAAAGATAGATTAGGCAGAATTGATGGTGGAGTGTTGGTGTCTGTCAGTAGTGGTTTATCTTGTAGTGAAGTCGAAGTAGATACTCCGTGCGAATTGGTGTGGGTGGAGGTTATACTTAACAGCCGAATTAAGTTAATAATTGGCTCCTTCTACCGACCCCCAGACTCCGATGATACAGTTGCGGAACAGTTCAGAGAAAGTTTGAGTCTCGTAACAAATAAATACCCCACTCATACGGTTATAGTTGGTGGGGACTTCAACCTACCCTCGGTATGTTGGCAAAAATACTTGTTCAAAACCGGTGGTAGGCAGAAAACGTCTTCCGAGATTGTCCTAAATGCATTCTCCGAAAATTATTTCGAGCAGTTAGTCCACAAACCCACGCGAATTGTAAATGGTTGCGAAAACACACTTGACCTCTTGGCCACAAACAATCCAGAGCTGATAGAGAGCATCATGACTGATACAGGGATTAGTGATCACAAGGTCATTGTAGCTAGGCTCAATATCATTTCTTCCAAATCCATCAGAAACAAACGCAAAATAATTTTATTTAAAAAAGCGGATAAAGTGCCACTAGAAGCCTTCCTAAAAGACAATTTCCATTCCTTCCGAACTGACTATGCGAATGTAGACGAGATGTGGCTCAAATTCAAAGATATAGTAGCAACAGCAATTGAGATATTCATATCTCATAAATTGGTAAGAGATGGAACGGATCCCCCGTGGTACACAAAAAAGGTCCAAACGCTGTTGCAGAGGCAACGGAAAAAGCATGCGAAGTTCAGAAGACCGCGAAATCCTGAAGATGGGCTAAAATTTACAGACACGTGAAATTTGGCACGTACTTCAATGCGAGATGCCTTTAATAAGTTCCACAACGAAACATTGTCTCGAAATTTGGTAGAAAATCCGAAGAAATTCTGGTCGTATGTAAAGTACACAAGCGGCAAGACGCAGTCAATACCTTCGCTGCGCAGTGCCGATGGTACTGTTATCGACGACTATGCCGCTAAAGCGGAGTTATTGAACGCAGTTTTCCGAAATTCCTTCACCAGGGAAGACGAATGGAATATTCCAGAATTTGAAACACGAACATCTGCTAGCATGAGTTTCTTAGAAGTAGATACCTTAGGGGTTGCGAAGCAACTCAAATCGCTTGATACGGGCAAGTCTTCAGGTCCAGATTGTATACCGATTAGGTTCCTTTCAGATTACGTTGACACTATAGCTCCCTACTTAGCACTCATATACAACTGCTCGCTCACCGATAGACCTGTACCTACAGATTGGAAAATTGCGCAGGTCGCACCAGTGTTCAAGAAGGGTAGTAGGAGTAATCCATTTAACTACAGACCTATATCATTGACGTCGGTTTGCAGTAGGGTTTTGGAGCATATACTGTATTCAAACATTATGAATCACCTCGAAGGGAACGATCTATTGACACGTAATCAGCATGGCTTCAGAAAACATCGCTCTTGTGCAATGCAGCTAGCTCTTTATTCGCACGAAGTAATGGCCGCTATCGACAGGGGATCTCAAGTTGATTCCGTATTTCTAGATTTCCGGAAAGCTTTTGACACCGTTCCTCACAAGCGAGTTCTAATAAAGCTGCGGAGCTATGGGGTATCGTCTCAGTTGTGCGACTGGATTCGTGATTTCCTGTCAGAAAGGTCGCAGTTCGTAGTAATAGACGGCAAATCATCGAGTAAAACTGAAGTGATATCAGGTGTTCCCCAGGGAAGCGTCCTGGGATCTCTACTGTTCCTGATCTATATAAATGACCTGGGTGACAATCTGAGCAGTTCTCTTAGACTGTTCGCAGATGATGCTGTAATTTACCATCTAGTAAGGTCATCCGAAGACCAGTATCAGCTGCAAAGCGATTTAGAAAAGATTGCTGTATGGTGTGTCAGGTGGCAGTTGACGCTAAATAACGAAAAGTGTGAGATGATCCACATGAGTTCCAAAAGAAATCCGTTGGAATTTGATTACTCGATAAATAGTACAATTCTCAAGGCTGTCAATTCAACTAAGTACCTGTGTGTTAAAATTACGAGCAACTTCAGTTGGAAGGACCACATAGATAATATTGTCGGGAAGGCGAGCCAAAGGTTGCGTTTCATTGGCAGGACACTTAGAAGATGCAACAAGTCCACTAAAGAGACAGCTTACACTACACTCGTTCGTCCTCTGTTAGAATATTGCTGCGCGGTGTGGGATCCTTACCAGGTGGGATTGACGGAGGACATTGAAAGTGTGCAAAAAAGGGCAGCTCGTTTTGTATTATCGCATTATAGGGGAGAGAGAGTGGCAGATATGATACACGAGTTGGGATGGAAGTCATTACAGCATAGACGTTTTTCGTCGCGGCGAGACCTTTTTACGAAATTTCAGTCACCAACTTTCTCTTCCGAATGTGAAAATATTTTGTTGAGCCCAACCTACATAGGTAGGAATGATCATCAAAATAAAATAAGAGAAATCAGAGCTCGAACAGAAAGGTTTAGGTGTTCGTTTTTCCCGCTCGCTGTTCGGGAGTGGAATAGTAGAGAGATAGTATGATTGTGGTTCGATGAACCCTCTGCCAAGCACTTAAATGTGAATTGCAGAGTAGTCATGTAGATGTAGATGTAGAATGAACAGTTGGTTATTATGCAGCCCTGCCACAATGCACAGAACAGTATGGGCAATACGGGAGCACTGAGCACTATTGCTGCTGCTGCTGCTGCTGTTGTTGTTGTTGCTGGTGGTGGTGTTTGGCATGTTTCTGTCCAGTCTGGTGTGGAGACCATGTTTGCATGGCTGCCACTTTTTTATCCCCCCCCCCCCCAAAAAAAAAAAAAAAAAAATAGCTAGTGGTCACCTGACAACCAGGAACAGGAGCCACAGCAGTGATGTCACCCCAAGCCTCAATCTGATAATCAGTAGTAAGAGATACCTCAAAAGATTGAGCAGTATTTATTTTTATTTCAGCCAAAGATGGATTCTCTCACTGTAGTGCACATTGATGCACTTCTTGGCTGGGAGCTAACTGAATAATGGTGTCTTGGACCATAGAATGAGCATAGGAATCATGATGAGTATCAGTAACAAACTGACATTTGTGACTGAGGCCATGGAGTTTGGCAGACCAGGCTTGGTAGGACTGGTGGGGCTGTTTATGACATCGACAGAACTTGACATATGCTGCAATGACATGTTTGCACTTATGGTGCTAAATGGACAACAAAGTACACATTTAGTCAAACAAAAGTGATGTTCGTTCCTGGAGTGGGGCTAACTGGCACAGCAACTGTTAAATTCAAGGCAAAATCCAAGAAAGTAATAAAGCCTTACACATGTTGGCATCAGCAACAACAAAACTAAGAAAGTGTTGCTGAAGCCACTTCACATATGGCTCTCAGTTTTCAGCTGCACCAGCATAAAGGGAAAAGGGTGGTGAGTTCACCACCAGTGTATAAGCCTGTGTAGTCAGAGTAGTTGAAAAATTCATGATATAAACTGCAAGAGCTTGCTGACATCCAAGGAGAGATTTGAGCATTGCCCCCATGGACAGGACAGATGTAATAACCAAATACACTGAGCACGCAGAAATGAACACCACACTCATCACCAATTGTGTCATAATGCTAGACACAACCAACAGTCTGGCCTCCAAGAACAAGAGTTTATTTATCTATATTCAAGTAAGCAGCAAACTTAGAAACAGTACAAAAGCAGTAGAATACAATCTGAAAAGGAGCACTGGCTGCGATGTCTTTATATAGAGGAGGGCTTCGGTAGACTGTGAGGCAATGTTATGCAGTGTATACAATTCTTGTGATCCACTGCAGGTAGCCTCTGGTATTTGGCCTGCGCAGCTGCCATAGGCAGACCATTTGAAGAGTAATGCATCAGTGGCCTGGTGCCGTGGCGCATATCCATGTGTTGCGTACAGGGTCATAGCAGAAAACAAATATTGCACAGAATTACTGTTGGCTTATGAGTGCCAATTTAGCGCACCTAAAAGATAGAGACAATTTTATTTTACACAAGTAAAAAAGTTTTAAAAAAATGTATGGACATATACAAAATAATAATTTACTTGATGTTCTAGGGTTCCTGCCTCAGCAGCCAAGAGACAGTGGTCGTGTGTGTGAGATGTGTTTGCAGAATGTGTGTATGTATGTTGTCTAATTCAGAAGAAGGCTATCTGGCCAAAAACCTGCTTGTTTAGCAGTCTTTTGTCTGCCTGAATGAGACTCAATATTTCTTCTATATGGTGAGTAGCAATTTATCCTTTTCAAAATATTGTCATTATTCCATCCTGGATTTGCTGACAGGCACAACAAAAAGACTGTTACTCATTCAGCTGTTGGCCACAGCCTGCCTCAGCAAAGAAAACATTCACACTTTCACATCTCCTGCTCACTTGGCTGACACAACTGGCAGCTCCCACCAGTCAGAGCTGCTGTTGGCAGCAGCCCATTGTGTGTGAGATGTGCTTGCTTGTGTGAAAGTATGTATGTTTTCTTTGCTGAGTAAGGCTTTGGCTGACAGCTGCTTGGGTAACAGTCATTTTGTTGTGCCTGTCTGCATCTCAACATGTCATTTTTATGGTGAGAAGCAATCTGTCCTATTTCTTACATTTTTGTTATTCTTATGTGGAGTCATTGTTTTATATTGATATATTAAGTGGAATGGACAAAGCTACTGATTTCATGGATCAAAACGTTTTTATTGACAAGCTAAAGTGTTATGGCATTAACAGTATTTGTCTTACATATTAGTAAGCATTTGGCCACATTGCCCAACAGTGTCATAGGAATGAAACTAAGCTCAGAATGAAGGAATGTAACATCAGGGTTCATCTTATGTGTGCTTGATTAGGGGGAAAAAAGGATAGGTATATACTCGCGCGTACACACACACACACACACACACACACACACACACACACACACACACACATCCATCCATACAGGATGGATATGTGTGTGTGCGCGAGTATATACCTATCCTTTTTTCCCCCTAAGGTAAGTCTTTCCGCTCCCGGGATTGGAATGACTCCTTACCCTCTCCCTTAAAACCCACATCCTTTCATCTTTCCTTTTCCTTCCCTCTTTCCTGATGAAGCAGCCGCCGGTTGCGAAACCTCGAAATTCTGTGTGTGTGTTTGTGTGTTTTATTCACTGTGCCTATCTACCGGCGCTTTCCCGCTTGGTAAGTCTTGGAATCTTTGTTTTTAATATATTTTTCCCATGTGGTAGTTTCTTTCTATTTTACTTACAAAACACAGAATTATGTAGAGATAAGTAGTATCAAGGTTTAATGGCCAGTTGCTAATGTCATCATTAGAGGCAGAGCAAAAGTCAAAACTGGAGCAAGACAGAGAATCAGCCATGCCCTTCCAAAGAAACCATCATGCCATTTGCCTTAAGCAATTCAGGGCAATTACAGAAAGCCAAAATCTGGTTGGCTGGATGGGATTTAAACTACCATCTAAAACAAGTCAAATGCCCTACCAATGCGCCATCTCACTCAGTTTTCTTGTAGACTTTGAATTCTTCTCTAGTGTCAGAGTTATGTACTTCAGTGCAAAGGTATTCAATGAGCTCTTATTTAATGCAAATCAAGAAATTCAGAATCCCTATCAATTCCAAAGAAAATTAAAGACTTATCTCATTAGCCACTACTCCTAAATCTTATGTGTGCTTGATATCGTTCAAGTGTGGGAGCGACCTAGAGTAATGTGAAATTTAGGACTGATGACTTTAAACAGCCAATATCACTGATTATAATTTTATTTTTGATGGCTGGTTCTGGCAAATCTATGTAGCCATCGTAAGATCTTATGAAAATTTGAGATGTATTTGCATAAGATCCAATGATGGCAGATTTCCCAAGACTGGTCATCAAAAATAAAATTATAATTAGTGATACTGGCTGTTTGAATTTTTTACTACTATTTTTTGTACTACATCTTATGTTGTTATGTAGAGTCAAAGACTTAAAAATCCTGCTACATAGCATATACCAGTGCCAATGTACATCTGCATAAGAAATAGTTGTATTCAATTGTTACTAGTTTAGCTGAGTTTTCTTTTAAACAACATTGTAGTCAAGTAAATATTGAGCTATCAATAGAGGATAAAAACATTTAGTTAACAAAACTGAAGGAGTAGCAGCTTACCTGCTAATTTATTGAGCTACATTTATAGGCACAGATACTATTAAATGATAGTTTATTTCAAAATGCTGTAAACATTAAGTTTCTAATAGTTGCCTCTCTCTAGTTAATGTGCACTTTAACTCATTCTACATCTCCTTGAGGAGGTCTACAGAACACATTAAATGAATGAATGAATGAGAAAAAACTCTTTGTGAAAAATTCCTTTGGTCCAGTTGAACAAGTTAAAATGAACTGCTAGTAACCCCATTGAATCTACAAATGGAAGATATGGATGTATAAATATGTGTAACATCATCCAAGTCTGGTTAGGGCACCTGTGGTCGGAATGCCACTGAGATTGTGGACCAGTCAGGCATGTATGAGACCAGCTAGCAGCAGTCTGTCCCTTAGTTGCTATTATATGACTTTGCCTCTGGCAAATGAACTAATACCACCACTGCTGTTTACCTGAACTGATTTGGGGTTGTGTTGCATAGTACTTCGACTTAATAATGTGAAGTTTTCAACCCTGCCAGGCTTAATGGAACTTTGCTTAATATAATTGTTAGAATATGCATGCATTGAATAGTACTAGGACTTAATATCGGTTTCACTCAGGAACTTTTTCATGTGAATTTCTGTCTGGAATTGTTGTTTATTTTAATTTACACTGAGAACTATTATTATTTGTGTATACGTGTGGTGTCTATTCTTTCAAACTTGCCCAAAAGAACAGACACCATTTGTTTTTAATCCTACAGCTGTCTGTGTACATAACGAAATTGAAATCTCACATTTGCTGTGATTGGACATTGAAATATATTCAATTGCTGCTTTTCATGAGCTGTTGCCTTAACTGCTTCAACTATCTGAACATGTTTCCCATCCAACCCAAATTCCCAACTTGCCACACACTACATTTATAGTGCCCCCTGTCCATTACCCTTGTTGTTGCTTGCAGCCTCATGCTGATTCCTGCAACAGGTCAGGTGAAGAGTGCATCTGGACTGAATGGTTATTAATTGACATCAAGGCAAATGTATTTATATGTGTGGTGTCTATTCTTTCAGACATGCTCTAAAGAACAGCCTAACACAGTTGAGACAAATGCTAATGTGAAGCAGGAACCCGGGTTTGAATCCCGGTCTGGCACAAATTTTCACTCATCAGCACTGAATTTATTTTGTTACCGTAATGTCAGAATTTCAGTTTGGTTATGTATGTATATGGCTGTGGGAATCAAAAACAAATGGTTTCTGTTCTTTCAGATATGTCACCACACATATAAATGTATGCACCTTGATGACAATTAAAGACTATTCAGTGCAGATGCACTCTTTCACCAACCTCTAGGGGGAACCAGCATGAGGGTGCAAGCAGTGAGGATAACATACATAACGTGCTACATACAAGGGGGGTCAAAAAGTTTCTAGCTTAACAAATAAAGAATGATAGAAATTTCATAATACCAATTTATTTTTCAGTGTAATACCCTTGTACACTAATACATTTGTGGGCACACTCAGATAACTTCTGCAAACTATCCAAATAAAATATTTTCATTTTCAAGTCCAAGCAAGCATTCACAGCATCAATCACTGCATCATCATTGCCAAATTGTTATCCTTTGAGGTATTTTTTAAGGTTTGGGAAAAGAAAAAAGTCAGATGTAGCCAATCAAGAGAATATGGCAGATGACTTAAGAATTTAAACCCACAGTAATGCAGTGTTTCCAGTGTTGTGAGGACTCTGTGTGTTGGTGTGTTGTCCTGGTGAAAAAGAACTCCAAGCACTAATTTTCTGCCCCATTTTTTCTTTATCTTTCTCTCAAACAGTCCAGGAGGGTGCAATCGAATGATGCATTGATAGTTATGCCCTTTTGCAAGTAATCCACCATAATTACCTCTTCTGCATCACAGAAGACTGACACCATCACCTTACTGACTGTTTTTTGCACCTGGAATTTTTTTGGCTAGGGGATGAAGGATGTTTCGATTGTTGTGGCTGTTGTTTTGTTACAGGATCAAAGTAGTGAACACACATTTCATCCATTTTCACATAACTTTGCAAGAAGCCATCTTCATCTGCCTCATATTGGCAGACCATTTCTTCACAATACTGTACATGCTACTACCTCTGATCTGCATTCAAGTCTTTTGGGACACAACAACATGAAACTTTCCATATTCCCAAAATATTCACAAGAAAGTCATGAGCACGCCCATGGGAGATTCCAAATGTGATTTCAATATGCTGCAACATTGTTTGATGATCCTGCAAAGTCATATTGTGAATTGCAGCCACTGTCTCATCAGTGACAATGGTGAAAGGCCTTCTGCTCCTTGGCTCATCTTCCACACCCATTTTTCCATGTTTTAAGTCATACACCAAGTTTTTCACTGTTGCATAAGATGGAGCACTGCTCTTAACTGTATTCTGCATGTCTGCCACAATTTCCTTGGGCATTAATCCCTACAAATGACAATATTCAATCACAGCATGGTTCTTGATTCTCTTGATATTTGCTATTTTGCTTACACTAGGTGTACAACTTATCCTAGTGGGAAAATGAACGAAGCTGGAGCTGTGAAATTTGACTGGCATACCCACATAGGGTCACCATAAATGTAGGTTGTGGTGTTTGTGCAAGACATTATGGTAACAACATCTAGCTAGAAACTTTTCAACTGCCCCTTATATGTAGCGTGCAGCAAGATGGGAAAATGGTTTGGATGGGAAACATGCTTGGATAACCAAAGCAGTTAAGGTGACAACTCATGTAAAGCAGGAAATTCAGGTTCACATCGCTGTCCAGCACAAATTTTCACTTGCGAGCATTGAATTTATTTCAGTGTACAATTGCAGGAAATATCAAAATGTCAGTTTTGTCATATTATTGGTTGGTTTCATGGATTTAGTGTCCGTGCCCATGGACACTGAGATAAAGGCAGATGAGCTGGCACGGATAACACAGTAAACTGGTGCAGAAAGCTACCATGGAGGGCACACATGACATTTCCAGAGGACAGCTATGCAGATTACCAAATCTATGCACCTTTCACAGTCATTCAGGTGTTTGGCAAATGCAAGGACGCTAACAAGCAGCCACTGAAGCAGATATACTTCAGTGACCATGAGATAGAAACATGATACACAGATATGGGCTCCTGTGTGTTTGTACAGGACATGTTGATGAGGACATGGAGAAGTGGACTGGAAGGGGTTGACAGAACAGAGGAAGGAGAGACTGTAGGGAAGAGGTGTTGTTGGATGATGAGGTGGGGTTGTGGTTTTGGGGTATGTTTGATGTGGGTTTGGGGCAGGGGGGTGACAGAGAATTAGGCTAGCAGGATTACAGGAACTAAGGATGTTTTCCAAGGTCAGCTCTCATCAACCTAGTTGGAAAAAAAAGCTATTGCTGGGGGAAAGGATCCAGATAGCACCTGACTTGTGCAGGATGTGTGGGGTGCATGAATAAGGCCTGTCTAGCACCTAAGTCTTCTGCAGGGATGTGACCAATGTGGCAAATGGTTGGATGTGGGTGTGGGTGTGGTATAGTTATGAACCAGTATACTGTGTAAATTAGGTGGGCAGTTGGATACCACTCTTCCAATTGTGATAAAGATTATGGGTTCAATGTTTTCATTTCTGGGCACAACAATAGATAGTTCAAACTGTGGCAAAGGATGTGATTCAGTTGTTCCAGTCTGGAACAATATTGTGTAGTGAGGGGGTGGGGCCACCCTTTTGCAGCTGGTTCTTGGAGGTGATGAGAGAATTAGGGGTGTGTGAAAATATGATATGAAAAGTCTGTCTGTGGACTAGGTCAGGTGAATAGTACCTGTCTGTGAATGCTTTATTGAGACCTACAGCATACTGGGCAAGGGAATTCTCATCAGTGCAGAGGCACTGTCCATGGGAGACTAGCAACATGGGAATGATTTCTTGGTGTGGTAGTGATGACACCTGTCATAAATCAGGTACAGTTAGTACCAAGTAGGCTTGAGATGGACAGAAGTATGGATGGAGCCATGAGAGAGCTGGAAATTGGGACACTCTCTCTTCTCATTAACCATTAATTCCATTTCATTAAAAAAAAAAAGAAATTTCCCATGAATTTTAAGTGTTGCATAAATCATAGTTTGTGGTCACATCCTGTCTGTCAAGTCCAGTGCTAATAAGGTACCAAATATTTGCATTGTGAAAGCAAAGGGCAAAAAAGAGAACAAATGTAATACCCATATTCAGTAGACCAGCTTCACTGTCGAATGAGGACATTAGTTTTTGCATACTTGTGATTTATTATTCTTCATGCTTTGATTATACTTTCCACATAAATTAACACAAATTAAGTTTCTATTATGAAGTCCGACATGGCAACATTACTGGCTAACACATGTATTGGAATGTCAGAGTTTTTCAACAAACAATACTGATATATTACTTCATAATATATAAAAAAGTTTTTGTGGGCAAAAGAATCAACTTGAGCATTGTAGTCAGATAAAAGAATGCTTACAAAGAAGTGTGTATAAAAAACTGAGAAGAGAGGCTGTATAGAAGTGACTGTGCCTGTTATGCACTAAAATGTTGGTGAAACCCCTAGTGTCATTTCAGTTATTTTAATTAGATCTGGTTTTTAATTTAAATATAAATTTAAACAACAAAGGCTATGAGAGGTGCAGAATGTGGATCACACCATGTCCGCCAATTCTAGATCTTATTCATGTTTATTGAGGGCACACAGATTCAGTTGGAGACTGAATCACACAAAGTCACTAATGTCCAATACAACTTACAGAGTCTTGACCATAAATCTGCCCATTTTTTATAGCAGTTAAGGCTAGCAGAAAAACTTGCCACTGTTGAAGGGATCTCAGAAGATAAGATGTATGAAACGGTTAAAGAATCCATTCATAAGGCATCTTACGAAGCACTGGATGGGAGAAAAAGAAGAAGAACAGAAATTTTGATAAGTGTTGGGGTGACACAATCTAAGATAAAGTAGCAACATATAACAAACAGTTAAACTCAGAATCAGACAATTAGATGAAAAGATAGAAAGAGAACAATGATTAAGGGTAAGAATGAAGCTTAGCAGAAAACTGGCAAAGGGAGGGAAAAATGTATGAGGGACAAATAAAACTGGAAGATATTAAAAGCAATGAGACCACAAAATAAAGATAAAGTGGACATAAACCTCATTAGTGTGCAAGAATGGGTACAACACCACCAAGGACTACTAACTCCGAACAGAGCAGCATCCACTGAGAAATCACCAGAAACTGAAATTAATAATGATAATATCCCATCTGGAATCCCTAAGGAAGTCCAATATGCATCTAATTTCCTGAGCAATGGGTCAGGATTAATTTATGTAGAACTGACTGAAGCAGCAACATCAAAACATTTTGAGATACTGGCAATGATTTTTGACATTTTCTTCCTCCTCTTGTGTTAGTTCTCTCTGCATTGCCATTTGCACAATATTATTGTCAGTAAAATCATCAACTTCATCATTTCCCATCCATTCTGTGATGTCCTCTGCATCAACTTCCTCATAGCCCAGTACATTTTTGAGCAACGAAGTGATATCATCATTTGTATCTCTGACTTCAGATTTCACACATGAATTCAAAGTAAAATGTTCACCTCCAAGGTCTATAACATTTTTTCAAGGCCTTACAAGTGACATGTTCAAAATTTCTTCCCATGCTTTGACCAACCACCTGATGACATTTAGGAGGTCAGTCCTCTTTAGAATGGTCACACAGTCTTAGATATTTTCAATTGCTGAAATCAACAAACTGAGAAGATGGTAGAAATATTTCTTGAGCATTTCAAAACTGCCCTGGTGAACTGTCACATTTAAGTGTAAAAGTAATGCTTTGATATCTCCACTTGAGAGTTAATCACTGTCAGAAAAACAGCAGAGCTATCCTCAGTAAATTGTTGTTTTTCAAATATCTCTCCACAGCTGGTACGAATTAATTTTGAAACCAGGTTTTAAAGATTTCTGAATTCATGCACACTTTCATTTGATGTGTGTAGTGTAGGGGCAGTGAGTCCCAATTTTTCAGGTTTTTGAAACCTGTAGGTTTCCATGTTTTCCCTGCTAATGTAAGGCTATGCTTGAGGTTACCAGTTGCATTACTGCAAGCCAGTTTGGTAACTCATTCCTTCCTTTTTTGAAGCAACCATTTTTGTAGGGTGCATCTAATAATTTAAATCACTCTTAACACAATTGAACAACTGTTTACCAGAAATGTCCTATTTGAAAAATAGTCTTTAAACAATGGTACAGCCTCTTTGTGAGTGGATAAAACCTGGCCACTAACTTTAATCAGGCAAATATTGAATCTTTTCTCCAACAATCTAACCATCCATCACTGGTGGTCAATGCTGAAATTTCTCTCTTTGTTGCTGAAATTGCAATGCCATTTACTGCAATATCTGCCCAGTAATGGACAAACCTTTCCCTCTTAAATGTTCATGCCACAGGAATAAAGCTTCCCCGACTTCTCATTGTGCTTACCTTTCAACATTGTCTCCCCTACTTGTATTCCACTTCCACTACCTTGGGAAGCATGCCACTTTTTAATTTCTGCTTGATTTTTCTTCCAGTCTCGAACAGTACTTTTGCCTACCCCTTCCTACAAATTAATTGTTTTGTCTCCTACCTAGAATCCAGTCCCATTACAGCATGTAGTTTCTGATCCATTGTCATCACAAATCTTTTTTGCCCGTTTTGGGCTCTTTGATTAAGATACTGAGACTATACAAAGCATCAATTTAATAATGCACACACATTAGTCATCTGGTATGTGCAACTCAAGAAACAAAGAACACAGATTTGCCAACAGAGATGTTCTGAATGTGTGTTCATTGTTGTTTGTGAGTGCAGGAAGATGCTTTCTAAGTATCATTTGTTGAAAAGTGGTTCTGGTAATTTATTCAATATTAACAATACAATATGTACCTTTTAATTGTGACTACTGATGTGACAGAAACAGAAAAGATGCATAAAACATTGTAGGCAGCACCTGCTTGCTAAAGTTTTGGAAAATCACAGGATGTACAATAAATTAGTCCTAATTTTATCATGGAGAAATGTGATTATGGTCTTAATTAAGTAGGTGAGAGTAAGTAGGCCTGATAGTACGGAGGCCAGGTACTCATGAGATGGACAACTGAGAGTCTACTGCAATTACATTTTTTGGTTGGGAATGATAGCTTGCTATTCAACACATAGAGTAAGCATTCATTTGCAGACAGGCACAATGAAAAGAATACTAGAAATATTTAAGCTTTTGGACATAGTCCTTCCTCAGAAGTAGAACTCTCTCATATCAACAACTCACTCACAGATGGCTACTGTCTCTGGCTGGTGAGGGTTTTCATTGTGCCTGCCTGTGACTTAATGCCTCTTCTATATGGTGAGTACTAATCTTTCCTTTCTATATTGTTGTTACTCCATCCTGGACTTTTCACTATTTCATTTTTGGGATGGAATGTTCCAGAATGTCTAAACTTTAAAAACTGACTATTTTTGAACTAATGCATTTTTAACACACACACAGACACACACACACACACACACACACACACACACACACACACACACACACGGACACGCACACACACACACACAAAATACTGAAAAGAGGTTGATGGAATCTTAATTTGATGTCTGACAATTTTATAATTTTTTGTTTGTAAAAAAATTTATGTTGTGTGGACTGTTTACTTTTTGGATTTCCTTGCTATTGTCCTAAATTATTTTTAATTAAATAAGCTAATTTGTGTTGTCAGCAATACAAAAAACTGTCTTGAATAATGAATTTCAATATATAAATGTTTAAATTCCATATTTTTCAAATGTGCATTGTAGCTCATTATAGCTAACTTTTTTACAAGAATGTTTAAAAGAAAATTGGTTAGTAATTTCATATACAATACAATACTGTTATCAATCTCAAATGAATTCTTAGGATGACTAACCTTGTAAAATAGTACAGAAAAATAAAATTGCTGTAAAAGTTCAAATTATTGTCTGCTTCATCAGATAACATGTATCGATATTATGAAACATAAGTAGTATCAAATGATAGAAAACATAAGGTGGTAAAAGTCTCTTCATTTTGCTGTTCTTGTTCAAGTTTTAATGCTGTTACAAAGTCAACATCTTGAAAGGCAGCATGTTTGGCTGAGGTGGAGCCGGTGAAGCAAAAATGGAGACAAATGTGTTGAGCTACAGAGAAATAAGGATAGGGTGTTTGGGTTTTGGGCCAAGTTGGTGAAGATAGCTTTAGTGGTCCTGAACTAGACCAGAGGTCTGGGGTTTTGAAAGTGTGGTATCATCTGATGATCATGGTGCCACATAAGAGTCAGCAATGCACATCGATACTGCAGACATTAGTGATGTCTCACTGCGGTCTGCAGTGAAAAATGGAAGAGACTGAACAAGAAACACCATCTCTCTCAACACATCAGTGCCCTCACATGGAGGTCAACATAGAGCTGAGCTTGGAAGTGCTGAGCTCCAGTTTGTGACCCTCAGCTAACCAGTCCGCATCATCTAGTAAGATTAAAGTGTTATTTAAGTTTCAAATGGAAATGTACTTTTGTAAATGAGGAACATTGTACTTGAGGAGAACAGTTTATTAATTAGTGCATCAAGTGATGATTTAAGAGTCAATGATAATTGTAAATTATCAGGCACTCCTGTGCAAAGGATATCATCAAGTTAAGTAAATCTTTTTACTTATTCATATAATAAAATGAACTGATGTTTCATATGTTGTCATTACAGTATTCTGAAAAGGACAGATTGCTACTCAACATATAGCAGAGACTGAGTCACAGACAAGCACAACCAAAAGGCTACTAAATACATAAGTTGATGGCCAGAAGGCTTTCTTCTGAAATAGACAACAAACACACACACATTCAGAAAATGCAGCTCACATACACATGACCACTTTCTCTTTCAGCCAGAGACAGTGGTCATGCATGTGTGGGCTGTGGTTGCATGAATGTGTGTGTGTGTGTGTGTGTGTGTGTGTGTGTGTGTGTGTGTGTGTGTGTGTGTGTGTGTGTGTGTGTGTTGTCTATTTTAGAAGAAGGCCTACTGATCAAAAGCTTATGTGTTTAGTAGTCTTTTTGTTTTGCTTGTCTGCTACTCAACATTTCTGCTATATGGTGAGTAACAATCTATCCTTTTCATAACATTGTCGTAATTCCGTCCTAAGTTTTTCAGTGTTTGGTGTATTGTATTTATGATGAGCCAGCTCTCAGAGAAATCGAAGAATCCACAGTTATGGCTGGATGACTGTAGTTTTGTCTGGTCATAAGTGAGTTTGTTTTGGATATCTCAATTATGTGTGTGGAAGTAATTAACTTGATGAATAAGGAATGAGGTAATGGGTTTGGAGTCATAAGAAGTATGGTAGAGAGTTAATGTATCATAACAGCAAGACCACTTGAGCTTAGGTGGGGGCAGAGGGAGGGAGATTGTTATCTCCAACTTTCCAAGAACACAAACCATTCAACAGAAGAAAGAACAGCTGTCCACAATCTCAAGACCAATCTTGATTTAATACTCCTCCCTTAGAAACACACTACATTTCTGTCGTGATGAACCACAGTGATTACCTGATACATCTGCCAGCTGTGAGACTGCTCCACCTAAAAGCCTTTCCACTGTCAAACCATCACAGAATTCTAGCATAAACTCCAATCCCTTCTCAAACCCAGAATATTTCCCCCAAATCTCTCTCTCTTCTTACCCAAATGACCGCCTCCCCACCCTCCCCCTTGCACACTTGCTTCCTACATGTGCCCCAAAATCCATAAACATTTCTATTAACCAACACATCCAACTAACTGCTGTAATTTAGCCTCTCACATTGAAACAATGAACCCCACCCTTTACCAACCACGCTGACCACATTACCACCTGGATCCCCATATGTAATATAGGGAGGTGGCATCAAGTGTGATGAGTAGGGATCCAGGTGGTAATGGGGTCGTGGTGCTTGAGAGTTGGTAAAGGATGTGGTTCATTGTTTCAATGTGAGAGGCTCGACTACAGCAGTTAGTTGGATGTGTTGGTTGACAGGAGAGGGGATTGCTGTTTATGAATTTGAGACTCATGTAGAATGTGAGTGTGCAATGGGGAGGGTGGGGAGGAGGTCATTTGGGTGAGGAGGGAGAGGGATTTGGGGAAAGAACCTGGGGTGGGCCTAAGGATTTGAGAAAGGGTTGTAGTTTATGCTGGAATTCTGTGATGGTATGACAGTGGAAAGGCTTTTATGTGGAGCAGTCTCACAACTGGCAGATGTATCAGGTAGTCACTTTGGTTCATCACGACAGAGACGGAGTGTGTTTCTGAGGGAGGACGATTAAATCAGGGTGTGTTTTGAAGTTGTGAATAGCTGTTCTTTCTTCTGTTGAATGATTTGTGTTGTTGGAAGGGACCTGAGAAGATGTGATGAGGCCAAGTTTGAGATAAGGAATCCTTAGAATATAACCAGGATTGGTTAGATGGGAGAGGAGGAGGGTCACTGTTCAATGGTGGTATATACTAGGAGGCAAGGTTCAATGTTGGATTTAGGGTGGCTTTGCTGTGAGGGATTGGTAGAAAGTGTTCCACTGTAGGGATTGGGAGGAGGAAGCAGGTCTTTTACAAGCCTCGTATGATTTAGCTTTGATGTTGGCTGAAGGTCAGGCCTATCAAAGGTCTGAAACTTCTACTATGGAATTCAGATTGTTGGTGGAACAGTTGATAACGTGTTTTGGGTTTGTGTAGCTTGATTTTGAGGGATGTTGGGGGGGGGGGGGGGAGGGGGGATTTGGGGGGGATATGGCAGTTGGAAAAAGTCAGCAAGGCAAAGCCTGGGAGCTGTGAGGGGTTCACTGGGGTTAGGACAAGTGTTGAGAGGTAATGGTGCTCCAAGGGGGAAACAAGATGTCAGTAAATTTGATAACTTTTGGAGATGGTGCCAGGAATGTCTTTTCATGTGTTGGAGGGCAAGGGTTTCAGTTTGGGAGATATGGTGTAGGTAGCGGTAGTTGATATTTTAAAAGGGAGCAGAAGTAATAGAGGGGTGGTTGTGCCATGGATATTTGTTTTCATAGTATTAGGTTAGTGAGGGATATGGAATGTCAGAATCTGAAAATTTGAACATTGCGAAAGAAGGAATGGCATCCGGAGAGAGGAATTTTTAATCTTAAGCCTTTGTGGTGGGGATGGGAGAGCAGGTGGAGGGTGGCAGAATTCTGGGGCTTAGGCAGCATTTAAAGAAAGGATACGGGACTGGTTACCTTTCTGAACTGACAAAAGTAAATGGACCATGGGTCTGTTTGGGATAGGATGTCACTAAGGAGGAGGAAAGAAATGTAAATGACATCAGTGAGTGATGTGTAAACCCTACAGGACTGCTGGAGGTAAAACTGGAATGTGTCTGATGAGTGGTGGGTGGCGAATATGAAACAGATGAGGGAAATAGGCAGATGAATGTGTTAGATGTTTGTAGAGGGAAGTAACAAAAACATTTTGCAGGTTCCAGTAATGAAAATGCACAAGGAAACCTTTACTGTTGGTTGTAGGATGGTTCTGTGATTAGTGATCATCACACATGGGAAAATAAGTGCCTGCCATAAAATGATGGTGGGAGCAATGTGTAGAGGTGGGGTGAATCAATTTAGAGGTAAAATGCAACGATTTGCTGGCCTCCCAAGACCCCATATCTCCCGTATTGTTCACGTTCATTAATGACATCTTCAAAATCTGGGCTCATGGCCAAGACACTCTGTCCTCATTCCTCCATAGACTCAGCACCTTCTCCCACATTCTCTTCACTTGGTCATCCTCAGCTTAACATGCAACCTTCCTAAATAAGTTTTTCAAAACAGCCACAAGTCACACTTTGTATTTTTGATTGAGCAGTTTTGCTCTTCAGTGAGCATCATCAGCATATACAATTTAAAGTTGTCTGACAGCATTAAAGATTGCCTTTAAAGTTGGGTGACAGCTAAAAGATTAATGTGGCCGTACTATAGTACTTAAACTTACATTTAAAGTACAGTTCTACATGGAAATGGAAATGCCATGTGGCTAGGGCCTCCCATCGGGTAGACCATTTGCCTGGAGCAAGTCTCTCGAGTTGACACCACTTCGACGACTTGCATATTAATGGGGATGAAATGATGATGAAAAGGCCAATACAACACCCAGCCTCTGAGTGGAGAAAATCTCTGACCCAGCTGGGAATTGAACCCAGGCCACTAGGTATGACATTCTGTCACTCTGACCACTCAGCTACCAGGGGCAGACACTGTACTACCTGAAGACATTGACATCGCCAAAGATGATGATACTCTTGTTCATTTGAAGAGCAATATCAATCAATAAAAAACACAAAGTGTGGCTTGTGGCTGTCTTAAAAAAAACTTAGTTTTAACAGTCACTCCCCCTGCAGGCAATGTCTGCTCTTGGTAAACCTTCCTAAATGTTGACCACCACCTCTATGATGGCTCCATACATACTTCTGTCAATATCAATCCTACAAACCATCAGTATACTTGCATTTTCACAGCTGTAACCCATTCCACACCAAAAAATCTTTTCCATATAGTCTGGCCATCCATGGATAGCACATCAGCAGTGACAAGAATTCATTGCTCAATAGGCTGAAGGCATCACTAAGAGCTTCATAGATAGGCACTATTCCCCAAACCTAGTCTGCATATGTATTTCCCACCCCACCCCATCCTGTCCCAGGACCACAACCTAACTCCTCCTGCACCTACACCCTCTCTCTTTCCCCTGTTCTGTCAGCCCCTCCCAATCCACTCTTTCATGTCATTGTAATTGTGCACTGCACAAGCTCACTGGCACCAGTGCTCATGTGTTGCATTCCAGTCCCATGGATCTGCTGCCTCTCCCTCCAACATTCCTCTCTCTTATACCTGCTGCCTCCCTCAGAGCTGTCAGCCACTCTTTGCCAATCCTACCTCCCCTTCTCTACCTTCTCCACACCATCTGACACAGTTTCTCTCCCTAGTCAACCTGAAGACCAGCTATCCTGACACTGTTTATAATTCAGCTGGCATAGTTTAGCTGTCCAGATGAAATATATATATGTGTGTGTGTGTGTGTGTGTGTGTGTGTGTGTGTGTGTGTGTGTAAGCTAGTGAAATTTTCAGTCTTGATTATGTGCTTGTAACAAATCAATGCCTCTACTGTTGGCAAGTTGTTCCTTTTATTTCTAAGTTATATACATTCTGCCAGAACTTTACATTCCATATTAATATTCTTTCTGTCTAGTTTTGCATTATTTCAGAGGATAATCTCATAGACTACAGGGAATGAAAGTATTCAAAACATGCTATCTCATTTCCTTGCAGCACAATAAGAGAGTCAAACAAGTTAAAAACATGTCAAACATAATTTGTTCAGTAATTTATCAAGGAGTTTCCTTCAGTGAATGAGTACTGATATTTATTTCTGGTACCAGAGTATAACTTTTAATTAATTTAAATTGTGTAAAATAAGTATTTGTGAGACTATAGCTTTGTTTGCTGTGAATTACTTGTAGTCATTAAAAGATATAACATCAAAATGTGAATTTGACATCATAACAGTACAAAATAAGTAGGGAAAAGCAGTCAAGGTGAAACATAATATTAGATTATTTGTAAACCTGTTCAGTGCAGTGTAATACATTTCACACGAGTGAGTTTTTACCCTTGACTAACATGGTTGCATCATCATCAAAATTTGCAGTTGTTGAACAGGCAATTAATGTATTTGGGAGGACATTTATGTAGGTTGAGACAGGGGGAAGACCAGTGGAGAACTCTGTGGGACTCAGATGCTCCTCCATTTTGATTTTTGTTTTACTCCCATCCTGAAATTTGACAATGTGACTAGCTGTTTCTATTGTAAAAAGACTTCATCCACACCAAAGATATGATATTAATACCATAATATTTTGGCTCTCCAGGTAGAATTTCATGGTGAACACAGTTAAAGGTTACAGATAATTTCAGCAGGATAATTTATTTTATTTAGTTCTGATTTTGCAATTTTGTCTAAGGTTTAGAATAGGATTCTGTACTCTGATGCTAAGGTCTTCAAAAAGCCTTCAGCAAACATAACACCAAAAGTGGGAATCCCTATTAATTTTAAAATAAAAAGTTCTCATTGGCCATTCCTCTCAAAAACTGTCTGATTATCGAAATCTGATGATTGAATGGTCTTGTTTACTGCATGACAAGTAGCATAATTGTAAATAGGCTTTTATTATTAAGTATGTAAATACCCGTTGCACTAGAGGATGATTCAGAAGAGTGGGAACATGCAAAGCTGCAAGGTAGATGGCACCAAATGACGTATAGAATGCTGCGCGCACAGTCTTGCCATTTAGTAAACATGAAACAATGGAATGGTGTGCAGCATGCCCTTTTGGTAAAAGCCTGTTACAAGAATGGAAGGGTGGAGGCTGTTGGATTGAGAATGTCATTTCAACATCAGAAGGCATGGTTGTGTTCCTGCTGCACATGCAAGCAGCAACTGGATCCACAATTTTCAAGTAATGGGTTCTGTACTGAAGAAGCAATCTGCATGGAGACCACAAACCACTAGTACAGGAGACAATATTGCAGCTGCATGAACTGATTTTGGGAGAAACTCCTGATTTTGGGAGAAACTCCCAGTGCTCTGTTTGATGTCACACAGAATCTCTACATTTGCATTGTTCGAGTGTTCAACAAATACTGAAAGTGAATTTAAAGCTCTATCTGTACAAGCTGTGGATCGTTCATCAACTTCAACCTAACAATGTGCTAACAAGTAGTCATTATGTGAATGCATGTTGGCGAAAGTGCATGATGATGACAGTTTCATTAACAGCCTTTGGATGTTGGATGAAGCTCACTTCCATTTAAGTGGCTTTGTCAATGGACAAGATTTTCATTATTTTTCCCAGCAAAATCCATGCAGCTACACAAGTGTCAATTGCACAGCAGAAAGGTATGATGCACCATGTCATTGAATGGTGTTATAGGCCCATTCTTTTTCGAAGATGACGATGGGTGTACAACCACTGTAATACCTATTCAGCATGATGCCATAATTGAGAGTTTTGTTGTGCATCAACTGCCCCATTTTCCTGCCAGCAGGTGGTTTCAACATGATGGATGGAGCAGTGGCACACACAGCACAGATACTGATGGAAGCTGTGTGATGATTGTTTGTATCTGTGTTATTTCAAGGCAAGCTGACATTGCTTGGCTCCAAGAATTCTTGATCCGAGAATGATGATTTTTTTTCTTGTGGGGACATTAAGAGCATGGTTTACCATACTCAACCTGCCCTGCCACTGAATAAATTACAGCAAGAATATGGGAGGAAATCTCCATTTGAGCCATGCATAATGTTCCTATCAGGCTGCAGGTATGTGTGTACACCAAGGTGGAGCACATATCAAACTTGATACTCGGTACTATACATGGACATAAATAAATATGTGTTAAGTAATTGTACATTTCCATTAATTTCCTTTCCAAAATTTTCCACTCTATCAACTCTCCCTATATGATAAAAATGCATGCGATCCAATAGGTGTACAGTTAGAGGTACAACATTAACAGCAACTTCTTGATACAACTGAAGCAGCTGCTTTATTCTTTTTTCCAAAGTAGAAAATTCCTTATAATTTTACTCATTATGTTTTGGCTGAGGCAACACAAGTAGTGTATGGTATTTTAACAGTAGTTGTTAGTGCTCCTTAGGAAAAATTCTGCATCAGTCTTCACAAGATGCATATCATGGTATCATTAGTTAGTGATATAAGATGATAAACTAGTAACTATAACTTAAAGGAGAGGACATCGACAAACTGTGAAATAAAGTTTCTGGAAAAAGTAGATATCAAATCAAAATTTTCAAAGTGATTTTCATGAGACTACTATTTGCTTCTAAAACATGAGGTACTGTGAGCTGATTCTACACATTATTATTAATTTACCTGATCCTTTGGTAGCTGCATTTACTACTGGACTTGGTTTGCTTGTACCAACAGAATTACTTGCTGTGAGGTACAATTGGTAATTTGAACCACATTTTACTCCTTCCAAGTTGTATGTCTTTCGATCAGGATCAATTGATACTTCTTGCCACTCACCAAAATCTCTTTTGTAGTTAAGTGTGTATCCTACATGAACAAGAAAGCTTTGTTTCAGTAACAGTTAAAATGCAAATAGGCAAATAAGCATTTTCTGAATTATTGTTTTTATGTATATCTTCCAGTTTTGATACTGCACAAAATTTTTTTCATCCATTATTGTTAGGGCATGAGACAGAACAAATGCTTTTCAAGACAAAGTATAATGTATGTTGATATTTTCACAGAAAAATTTAAAGATACATTTGTGAAAATTTACAGGCTGAAAGTAGGTTGAATCTTTTCACAAGACAGATGATGGACATTAAAAGCAGTAACTGAGAATAATTTACTCAAAGCGCATAATTTTTCCATTGCTTTCATTGACCTATGGATGTTGTCCATAATTGTAGTTTTGGAATGTAATCCTATCCCCAGACACAATAAAATTTTATTTCCTATGCACAATGCTGTTTGGAGTCTGTGGTGTAATCACCAGAGACCAAGGAACAATGTTGTATTGTGTGGTTGTTTATGTATACAGTGAATGAGAAGATTTGGTTACGTTATTAGAGTAATAACATCTTGTTAATTGTAATATATGAATGATAACCTTAAATGTAAATTTTGGCTGTAGCAAAAAACCGAGACCTTCTTATGGCTGATCTCCCATGGCCTCAATAATTTTGAAGAACAGTATTTAAAATAGTACTTTACGAAACACAAGCTTGATAAAGTACTAATTTAAAATAAGAGCCTGGTGAAAACATCATTATTTAAGTCAGTCAAGAAAACAGAAGAAATTGTAAGACAGAACTACTGGTCATTACTTATCTCTAGGTGACAAATGCCTATAGGAGTACATACACTATTGTAGCATTTTGAAACATTCGTTCCTTCATAAAACTGGAGAAAGAGAGGAACAGCAAGTCTCTCATACCCAGGGTTAGAGGGATCCATCTTCTGTGAGAATGATGGGAGACATAGATGAAGGGGCAGCTGTCAGAGAGATTAGGAGGTCAGATATAGTATATGGGTAAACACTGTGCCAGCTTCAGTCCAGAGATAAGACAAAATGAGAAGTAAAGGTGTATTAGGATAAGAGAAATGAAATCCTTTTATCCCATACCTCTTAATTCCACTACTTCTTTCTCTTCTTCCAATCCTTCTTCACCTATCACTTGGCCTCATCATTGCAGGACTCCTCATCCTCATCCTCACAACAGCTGGGTCTCTCTGACCCTGGTGTTTGAGTTCAGGCTCCTTCTTTTTAACCTATCCCCTCAACTCTTTCCTCTCCATGAGGAAGGAAAAGGGATTTAATAGTTCGGAAAGCTAGGATACTGTGCATACTTCTAATGTGATTTATTGGCAGTGCTAAATAATTTGCCTCCTTGAGATAAGTGGTGACCATAAATTCTATCTCAACAAGATATTAAAGGTAAAGCTGACACTAAATTTCAATAGGTAACATTTGATATTGGCAATGAAGAGAACACTGTATAATATTTGATGATACATCCACAGATTTTAACAAAAGCCACTTAAACATTTTAAAAAATGTCAAACATATTTGGTACCATTCACATACAAAATATTTAATGTGAAAGCATTGTGCTTTCTGACAGTATAAGCAACTGACTGCAGGGAAAAAAATGTTAAGTACTGTCTATAAATACATCAACAAAGGTGTTCACGGAGTATAAAGTTAAAATACTATGTAATGTCAACTTCAATTATCTATATTATAAAAAAATAAAATCCATAAATTAAAGAATAGCTGGTCAGTAACACAGTCAAAATAAAGAAATTCCGAGTACATGCCAATCGAAATATTTAAAACTAGAAAACATTATTCCTAGCTTTCAGAACTAAGAGATGTAGTGCATGTATGTTGAGGGTACAATATAATTGAGGTACAACCACAGTGTTGAATGATAATGATGCTTTATTGCATGAATATTCACCCAGTGAATGGTACAAGTCTATTCTGCTTGGAAGCTAAGGACACATTGAAGTCTGTGATTAGTTCACAGATATTGCACTTATTGTGCATCAGTGATGTATACTGACAGGGCAAAACATTATGACCACTGCCCACTCTGATGTTGGATGCTACCTGGAGGCATTGCGGGCACATGATATGCTAGTGAAGATATGGATTCTACATGGGGAAAGCTATAGACATAAATGACTTTGACAAATGACAGAGTATTATTATGCAGTGTCTGTGAATGAGTATCTTGAAAATGGTGAAGCTGGTCTAATGTTCACATGCTACTGTCAAGAGAATCTACAGAACAAAGTAGAAGGACAGTGAAACTATCACTAGGAGCTAAATGGTAGGGTGTCCACTACTGTTCATGGAACATGGGGTTTGGAGGCTTGTCTGTCCTGTAAGTAGGATGGATAGTGATCTGTGGCACCTCTGCCAAAAGAGCACAATGCAGGTGTGTGCTGAAGATTCCAGAACACACCGTTCACCGTACATTGTTGTTCCGCAGCAGACCACCCCTACGTGTAGACATGTTGATCTAATAACATAATCAATTATGATTGCAAGTGGCCATGGGACCATTGAGATTTGACCATCAATCAGTTGAAACATGTCAGCTCTTCAGTGAATAATCACATTTTTGCTACACTAGGTTGATAATCAACTCCACAAACACCGCCATTGAGGTGAATGGCGGCTCAAGTCATACAGCACGCCATGGATACAGGCTGGTAGGAGCAGTATTATGCTATGGGAAATATTCTCTCTTCACTTGCATGTGACTATGGTAGTAATTGAAAACACACTAACAGCTGAGAACCAATGACCTGTGCATAGACATGACCTGTGCATAGACATCTAATGCCACATACCTCTATGAAAATACCAACAAACTGTTGGATCCTTGATAGGCAGAATTTGTGATGTATTTTGTTCCAAAGACTGATAAACAGCTGTTAAACAGTGGATCATAATGTTTTGGCTCTTCAGTGTATATCACAGCGGATGTTCCTTCAGAGAACTCCCTCCTCTTTAGTGTGGACCACTGTAGGGAAGACAATAGTGGGATCAGTAATTGCTTCAGTGGTGGATACTGACGTGAATGACTGCTCATGCCATGGCTGGCACTCTTTTGAGACATGATAGGACCATTTCTTGAAGTGATGCCTGTAGATGCATGTGGCCAATCATGCTATGGCTGACACTTTCATGAGACAGACTGGATCATTTCTTGAAGTCATGATTGGCATGGTACGAATTCTAAACTAGAGGTGTGGCTGTAGCTGACATGGGAACCATTCATTGTGTCCACACCTGTCGCCAGTGGTATAACCAAAGGGACAGGAGTGGGCTGTTGGTGGGAAGGACGTCGGCATGTGGAGGCCAGGTGTGCCAAAGAACTTTGACCTGATCAGAGCAATGGTGTATGTTGAGGGGGCCCTGTACTTGCTGTAAACTGGTAATTTATTTGCTGGAGCAAACTTCAATGGGTCTGTGTGGAGGCCATCAGTGGTGAATGGGGTCAATGTTTAGGCATGAACATAGGGTGCCAGCCTGTTTCAGATCATAGTTGAAGCCAATGTAGACAGAGATGCAATCATAGAGTCCAACATTTTGTGTTGAGCTCATGTTAGGAAGAGGTGTTAAAGTTGTCAGTGGCATTTGGATGCAAAATGTGCAATTGAAGGAGGTCAGAAACACATAGTGTTGTGTTCAGTCCCCCAATATGTTCTGAATGTGGCATCTTAGAACATCATCAACATGTGGTAGGTGTGTTGTAGTAAAACGAGGAACCAGGTGAACGTAGCACATGGGGTAGGTGTTCACATGTGAAGATTGATAGTGGGCAGTGGTTGAGCAATGTGGCAGTGAGTCATGTAGAAGAGACATGGCGATGATGTGCTGTAGAGCCAGAAGGGTTTGCTTGATGATGCCAGTGGTGGTGTAGCTGGATGGCAAGGCAGGGTGCAGTGTACTGACATATGTGCTTTTCTGTATGTGTGTAGAGTCGGTGCTGGGTAGTGTGGGGAGTGGGCATAGTAGGATGTTGGTAGGGTGTGGGACTGGGGCCATGCATGTGCTCTCACTCTTATCTTCATGATGGTTGTGTGTCAAGGCCATGAGCTCCATGCATCTGGGTGAGGGTAGCAGCCATGTCGTTATTACATTATGGGATGAACATGTTCTTCATATGGAGTTCATCCGATGATGCACAGCAGCTGGTGTAGCATTGGTGAGTCACCAAGAGCTTGTCAGCTGAGGAGTCACACTGCTCAGTGTGTCAACATTGTCTTCCTTTTATCTGTCTTGAACAGTCAGTGTATCAAGTAGGGGTGGAGGCAGCAGGGCAGAAGGTCCTGGCATGCAGCAGCACATGTCAGAGTACAGGAATGCAGTCTGGTGTACAACTGAGGAGAGATAGAATTGGCATAAAAGGCCCATCACTAGGTTTTATTTAATGACTTCCTTAACAGAGAATGTCCATGTGAGGCAGCAAGACGGTGACAGTTGTAGTATCCTGGTAATGGATCCATGCACTGTGGTCCATGAGATAGCAGCCTTGCACAGCTGCAATGCTGTAGGTTCACCCTTTGTTGATAAGGTGTCAAGTGGTGGTAGTTTGACATCAGAACTTTAGTCCACAGGAAGATGGTTTGCTGAGATGGTGAGGTAGGCAGCATAGCTGAAAACCCGGTTCTCAGAAGTGGGACCAGTGGAGGTGGAAGTCCAGTGGAACACTCATCAGAGTCAAAGTCAATGATAAGATCACATTCATGTGCCAAACTGGATATGTGAAGTCTGGTAGCTGTTGTTGCCATTGAAATGAGGGGAGATTCACTGCCGTGCAGAATGTTGAGGCAACAACGATAGTCTTCTCTATAGATGAACTTATTGCTTTGGGCACTATCAAGTAGTCACAAGTCAGGTGACAATCGCACACAGTGTCACTGAATTGAACTCTTAAGCTTATGGTGGGGCATGGTTGCTCATTGTGATGCTGTTAGTGGTGCGCTGTGCAGGTGTGAGCTCAGTGAGATCAGTGGTATGATGCAGCTGCATGGGAGTGATGCAAATGCTGATGGTCTACTCATGGTCACATGTGGCTAGCAGAATTCTGTGCTGACACAGGTGGAGGGAAGCAGGGGTTTGTTGATATCAAGTGAAGGTGGGTCACTGGTTGAGGTGGACACAGTGCTGTCAAGTGATCTGGTAAAGTCAGTCAGGCTTGGCTGCTGTGTGTACACATTGTTGATGTTTGGTAGAGTATTCTTGATTTAATCTATTATCAGTTGTTCTTGTGAGGTCTTGAATTGTGGCAAATGAGTGCAAATCTGAGCTGTTGGAATATGGCAGTTCAGTGATTGCATAATATTTTTGCAGGCCTGAGAAGCCAATGATGTCCCACAGTAAATCGTTCATTGCTTTCGATTGTTTGGTGCTACTGTCAGATTTCGAAACACAGTATTTGAATACAACACTTGCAGAATTGATCACTGTAGGTACTTGTAGAGTTAGGTGAGAAGCACTGAATTGTCCAGAATGGAAACTGTGGGTATGGCATGTGAATTTTGGCACATGACGGTTATGCTCAGCTCTCATTGTTGTAGCATAGTATTCAGTTTTTTGCATATTCGGTGAGTGTGGGCATCAAGAATCATTATTATAGTGGATGTATAGTGCAAGTATCATATAAATGAAGTGTGACATGATACAGAACAATAATAATTCCCTATTACATGACCTTGTAAAAGGTATATGTCTGTTCCATTTGGAAGGTAAGAATTCACTGAAGTCTGTGATTAAGTCACAGATATTCCACTTATCTTACATCAGCGATATATATCACATGGATGCTGACACGGAGTGATAGATTAGATAAGGTTAGAAAGTAAAGACACACTGACTACAGTTTGAGAGGAAGCTCCTTTCCATCCTTCCCCAACTTATCCCTATTTCCTCCATGGGCATAGAACAGCCGAGTTCTGAAAGCTATATATACATATTTTTTCTGCTTTCAAGTGTTCCTATCAGCACACATGTGGAAGTTTGCATCCTGAATGTATGCTCTGGCCAGCCATTCTTTTGCATTGTAGTTCAACATAGAAAGCTGGTAAAATAGGGCTCACTTCAATGGCTGATCAGAACATAGGGCATTAAAAAGTGTTTACAAGATGCGTAATGATTGATAAGGGTATTATTGATGTGGGGAAGGTTAGGAAAAGCTATTACAGTTGGCATGGAGAGCATGATGATTATGGTGCACCTCATCTTAGACAACAAATTAAAAAAAAAATCATAGTTCTTGAGGAGATATGGTTAATGAAGTCCTGAAGTGAGTGGTACTGAAGCACAAAAGGTACACTCCCATTTATTGTGGAAAGATCAATCAGTTTTAGAGTTGGAATTTTTACTTGTGAGCGGAAGTACTGTTTGTAGCTGGAGTTTGAAGACGTTAATCTGGCACAGTTTTGCAGGAAAAGAATAGAAATTGCTGTTGTTTGTGTTCAAGTTACTTGGGAGGGACAGCAAGAGAGACACTGCTGTTGAGCTAGTGAAATAACATATTTATTAACTTTAGTACTGACATTTAGATTGTTGATCTAATCTATAGTTGTCTCAGCCTGTGTAGCATGAGGGAACTAATATTGCACAATATTTCTGATGTTTGTAAAGCTGTGGGTGAATTCTGTACATAAAAGAAACTTTCGCTCAGGACAAGGGAGAAGGGTTGGATGGCATCACGACAGGCACTATTAAGGTTCAGCTTTTCAGGTGGCATCTCATATGTGGTTGCAAACTGAAAGTGAAAAAAATATAATTGTGAAGTGTATTGAGATTATGTGGTAAGGCTTTCATAGTGACAAAGCTGAAATATTCATCTATTTGTGAATTTTACATCAACTAAAGTACATCTGTAGCCAGTTATATAAATAAACAGTAAGAGTATTATTTACCTGTTACAAAAGAAAAACCATCAGTAGGAATAAGTAAATAAATGAAAATGGAGCATGAAATGAAATACATGCACATATGAAATAAAGATAGTGGATGATATTATCCTTACATGTTCTCTACAGTTGTAATTGTGGTTTTAAGCATAAAAATTAAAATAATACTGGTATTCTCTATACATGTAGTTCATTCACACCAAGAAATTATCCTTTGGGTTGTTTAATTACTACTAATTTCACTACAGGTAATATGTTTAAAGTTTCCATTGCTGTTTATGTGTTTTTTAATCTGGCATATTTATCTATCAGAAAACTCTTACCTCATAGTGCTGAAAAATTATGAGTTATGATGAATATACTTGCCAGTGATTGGGCTTCCCCCGTCATCAAATAACTTCCATTGCAGTGACAGGCTGCGAGATGTGGAAGCTGGAACAGACAATACAGGAGGACTGGGTGGAATCTGAACAATGACCCAGTAGTTGATTTCATCTTTCCCATAGACATTCTCTGCCACGCAAGTATAATTGCCTGCTTCCTGAGGACGAAGCGGCCCTAGTGCAAGACCACCGTCTGGAAGAACTTGGGATGTAATTGAGGCACCAGATGGCCCTCTCCACTGTCTAGAAGGAGCTGGAAGTCCAACTGTTCGACATGGTAACACCAGGCTCTGTCCAGCACCATGTACAACACGTCTGGAAAATGATGCTATCCGTGCTGGCACTGCAATGACAACATATAGTACTTTAGTTCATTATATGGTATAAGAATGTAAATTGATGGTGGAACACTGTCAGGGGCTAATTAGGTCTTTGACAACCACTACACCATCTTATGTGGTAAAAATTTGGTGAGGTGGGTATAAAAATTGAATGATTGTTTTACTTTTGTGAAATATGAGGAGATACCCAAAGGAAACTGAATTTAAATATTTTTTGAACTTACTTATTCACATTTTAAGCAAAAACCTTCAATCTCCTTGAAAGTACTCTCCACTTGCACTAATACACTTGTCTAATCTTTTATTCAGTTTTTCAAAACATTGTTTAAATTCATCTTTCGTGATACTTGACAGTGCCTCTGCCATTTTTTCTTCACCTCAGAAACATGAGCAAAACACTTTCCTTTCAAGCCTTTTCTCACTTTAGGAAATGAAAACAAAGTTGCACAGGGCTAGGTCAGGAGTGTATGGTGGGTGAGAAACAGGAGTCATACCATTTTTGGTCAAAAATTGTCATATAGACAGGGCTGTGTGAACAGCGGCATTGTCATAATGGAAAACCAGTCACTCGACTGCCACAAATCAGGACACTTCTCTCACACACTGTTGGGCAATGTTTTCAGAACTTCCAAGTTGTCAGACCCTGTGGAACAAACTCTGAATGGACAACTCCTTTCTCATTAAAAATAAATAAATAAAATAAAATAAAAAATAAAAAATCAGCATTGGCTTAATGTTTGACTTCACATGATGAGCTTTCTCGGGGTGAGGAAAACTTGAAGTCTTCTACTAGCTCAATTGTTGCTTTGATTCAGAATCATGGGAACAGATCCAAATTTTGTCAGCTGTGATAATTGTTTAAAAATTTTCGATCAATTCACGGCTCTTTTCTCAAAGAACAGCATGATTCCACATGACCTTGTTTTTGTTCAGCAGTCAGCAGTCATGACAGAAATTTGGCAGCAGTATTTTTCTTCTGTCACAATTTACTGAACTCCAAGTCACTCCTGACAGCTCCACAATTTCTTCAGTGGTCTGTTGGCAATCTTCGTTGATGACTGCATCAATGTTTCCAATAGTTTCATGTGTTTGGACCATGAAAGGATGATCAGAATGAAGTTTGTCATCAACTGATATTTCACCAATTTTGAAATGGAACAACCACATGAACACTTCTGTTTTCCCCATGGCATTTGTCCTTGTACACCATTTTTAACATTTCAAGAGTTTCTGTTCCATTTTTTAGTGAAAAGCAGAAGTTCACTGCCAAACACTGGCTACAAAAAGCAGCCATTACAAAAATCAGTCCCACAAAACAGTTGTCACTATAAACTTTGCCAAAACTAGTCCTGACCTCCTTCAGTGATAGCACTCAGCTTACTGACTCTGGAATGTTCACTCTCTGCATTCCTTGTGCAAAAATGCAGTACTACAAAAGCTCTGCCCACCAAAAACATTAGTTTAGTTCCTTTTGGGTACCTTCTTGTACATGGTGTATTTCAACCACTGATGCCCCATTTAAAATGCTTCTTAGATGTCTACAGTACCTTCTTGGATATGGTATATTTCAACTGCTGATGCCCCTTTTAAAATGCTTCTTAGATATCTACCTTAAACTATTCAAAATTCAGAGCAATAAAGGAAAGAAGAGACCAGCTGAGTATATGAGATGAGTCACATAAGTGATAACACCCCATTTATTTCATGAATGGTTCCAGATATCTAAATGAGGTTTCTGAAAATGATAAGAGAAGGGACACAAAATTTTTATGTGATAAAAGAGCCTTAATTTTTGTAATTCTTGTAATGTAGTGTTTGAAAAGACAAGTACAGCAATGAAATGGTTATTAATTTTTAGGTTGAAAATCTCTGCAAAAGAATCCAAAGAATATTCTAAAATTAAAAGGTAAGAGCCGGCCGGGGTGGCCGAGCAGTTCTAGGCGCTACAGTCTGGAACCGCGCAACCGCTACAGTCGCAGGTTTGAATCCTGCCTCGGGCATGGATGTGTGTGATGTCCTTAGGTTAGTTAGGTTTAAGTAGTTCTGAGTTCTAGGGGACTGATGACCTCAGCAGTTAAGTCCCATAATACTCAGAGCCATTTAAAAGGCAAAATGGTCATAATTGGCTATTGCACTACAAACAGCCTCACGTCAGGCTACAACATAGAATCAAGCCTTCTGACTGTTTACTTGTCTGTACTGCAGAACTAGCAAGAACTGTGTGGTGTGTCAGCAGATCACTTCAGCTTCATCATTCCTTTCATGCAGACATACATCAATATGGAGAAGTTAGACATGCTTCTTTTACCCTGAGAATGTCAAAGAAATGCTCTTGAAACGGTATGGTGGTGTAGGGATATCTATCTTGATCATTGCCGTCTGTCATGAATCATTAGATCACTAGTGCAAACAGGCAAATTCAACATCAAACAGAAGACAAGGATGAAGACAACTGACAGAGCACATGAAGAAGCTGTTGTGGCTACAATGCTTATCAACCCACATTGTTTCATGAGATGTATTGCCACAGAATGAGGGATCAGCCAAGTGAGTGTCATTCTCATCTTGCATCAATATAAATTCCACACTTATCATCTTTCACTACTTCAGGCACTTGGAGGACATGATTTCAGTTGTCATGTAGAATTTTGTCAGTTTGCTCTGGGTGGCACCTGGGAGACAACACTACATTTTCACAATGTGTGCCTTTCACAAACAAAGCAACTCTGTAAACCATGATAATGCTAATTTTCATAATAAGCACAGCTGAAAATCCATGCTGGCTTTGCAAGGTACAACACATACAACCATGAAGCGTAAATGTATGGTGCAGCATCATAGGAAATTCCATTCTGGGATCTTACTTTATGTGATGTGTGGTAAATGATAATACATGGGGATACTTTCTTACAAACATTCTACCTGTTCTCTTAGAAAATATACCACTGGATGGGTGACAGTTTATGTGGTTCCAACATGATGACTTCCCAGCTCACTCTTCCTGTGTTGCTTGTAAATATTGAATGAAAAGTTTTCTGATTGCTGGATAGGACGGAATGCTGCAGTACAGTGGCCAGCCAGGCCTCCTGATTTTACTCATCTTGATTTATTTCTATGGGGAACATTTAAAAATGCAATCCATCATGAAACCCAATTACACTCTATGATACGCAAGGTTGAAGCATGCACCAGCATATGATCCTATTTACTTTCATATTTAAAGGCCTTTAAATATGTCTGCTTGTGTCTGTGTATGTATGGGTGGATATGCGTGTGTGTGTGTGCACGAGTATATATCTATTCTTTTTTCCCCCTAAGGTAAGTCTTTTTGCTCCCGGGATTGGAATGACTCCTTACCCTCTCCCTTAAAACCCACATCCTTTCATCTTTCCTTTTCCTTCCCTCTTTCCTGACGAAGCAGCCGCCGGTTGCGAAAGCTCAAAATTCTGTGTGTGTGTTTGTGTGTTTTATTCATTGTGCCTATCTACCGGCACTTTCCCGCTTGGTAAGTCTTGGAATCCTTGTTTTTACTACATTCATATTTATTGCACATAAATCCTTTTTAGTATCACAGAAGGAAGTACTGTAGGAATGTATGTAGTAGAGCCTAGTAAACAAAAAATATGTAGTACATATGAAATTTGTATGTATTGTACATATGTATAGAAGTAATGCTTAAAAAAATTCTTAACACTGGTCCATTTAAGTAAGCCTGTCTACTTATGAGCAGCTAACATTTTTCATGACAGGTATCTGACCCTGGTCACTTTCTTCTTGAGCTTCAAACTATCACAATACAGTATCTAAAACATGAAAATGCTTCAGAAGCAGACAGTATATTTTCATCTTCATTTTCTGGAACACTAGTTGGCATCAGCTTTATCAGTGGTGAAGTATACAATTTCACCATTTTGCCTGATTTTGTGCTCTGAAACTGCACCGTCAACACTAATCCAATTTTGAACATCTACTTCATCGTTTTCATGGCAGTTGAGTTCTTTTAGCATACTGAGCATTTCACACATATCATTCTATTCATCATTTACAATTAGACTTGAGAAACTTCGGCCAGGCCCAAAATTTTATTTCAGGCTTTCTTCAAATTCTGTTCTGTTACACTGTCCTGTGGTGCACTGATCATGTAGGAAATGTTTCAAATCGATATTTTTATGATTTCATAACAGAGTGTCTGCTCTCTCCTCTTCCCTTTCTAACAATAACTTACTTAACAATTCTCTACTGTAATACCATTTGAAAGTTTTGATAATGCCTTGATCCGCCTTCCCGGATGGCGCGCATACCTAGTAAGACTAGTATGCGCAACTGGGATAAGCCATTTTGACGAGAGGGGGGGGGGGACCTTTTGAAGAACTAAGATCAGCGTGTACCCTTTATTTTTAGTGCTTTGTAACATGAACAAGTTTTTTCCCATTGAAAATTATATTTACCATTATTTTATAGCATTGTAAACATTGCTTCTCCTATACCTCAATGTATAAGAACTTTAACTTTTTTGCCTTAAGCTCCCACTGCTGATGTCATCAACCGCTAAACGTACACCAAGAACTGGGGGCTCAAAGATGCAACAAATTGATAAAAAATTAACAAATACTATTATATTACACCGATATACAGTATATAGCAACTGCATGATGTATGTGTATTTACACGGAGGGCGAAATAGGGGGATGGGATGGTGGGTCCTTCCCAGATGGTGGGTTTTGATTACTTCTTGTTGTGCCCTGAAATAAGAAATGTCTTGCCAACTATCCTTCCCACCCCTCCTATCATGGTATTCCACTGTCCACCGAACCTACACAATATACTTGTCCACCCTTTCACAACCCTTGCTCCCAATCCCTTTCTTAATGGCTCATACCCCTGTGATAGACCTAGCTGTAAGACCTGTCCCATACATCCTCCTACCACGACCTACTCCAGTCCAGTCACTAACATCACCTATCCCATCAATGGCAGTGCTACCTGTGAAACCAGTCATGTGATTTACAAGCTAACCTGCAACCACTGTGGTGCATTCTCTGTAGGCATGACAACCAACAAACTGTCTGTCCACATGAATGGCCATTGACAAACTGTGGTCAAAAAACAAGAGGACCACTCTGTTGCTGAATATGCTGACAAACATGATATCCTTCATCTCAATGACTGCTTCACACCCTGTGCCATATGGATCCTTCCCCCCAACACCAGCTTTCCTGAACTGTGCAGTTGGGAACTTTCCCTGCAATACATCCTACATTCCTATAACCCTCCTGGCCTCAACCTCTGTTAGTCACTGTCCTCAACCATCCAGCACCCTCCGTGTTCCCATTCCAGTACTACACAGCTGTCATTTCACCTCTACACCCAGTCTTTTAATTTCTTTTTAATATCTTTTTATTTCTCTCCTTTCCGCTACTTACCCCCTCCCCCCTCTGCTCCTTCTCTTCTGCCCTCCATCTAAACTGCAACACTTCACTGTCCGCCACTCCCAACATACTATCCCTCCCCCTCCCCGCTCAGCCTCCTCCTTACTCCCACCCACTCACCAGTCCCATCATGATGCACTGGTCTGCTGCTCACAGTGTGGTTTCAGCTCTCTGAGACTGCAGATGGGTGTGCAAGTTGCATCTGCGTGAGTGTGTGTGTCTACGTGTGTGTATGTGTGTCTACTGCTGACAAAGGCCTTAATGTCCAAAAGCTATAATTGTATAAATCTTTTTGTTGTGCCTATTGTGACTCAGCATCTCCACTATATGGTGAGTGGCAACTTTCCATCTCTGGTATTGTAGATTCCACACTGGCTTTTTCATTGTTTGAAATTGATGTTTCAGCTCTTCCACATTAACTGAACAGTGTCAAAGATCAGTGTGGTATTATGTTATAAAGGAAGGGGGACATCTACCCACATTTATGCTGGGGAAATGGGATTATTGGGTAAAATTCCTGTGGCTACCATTGGTGGATCATATCACTGGGTGGTAAGGTAAGTTCCCCCTGACTAATGTTGAGGAAGTATGGTTATTGGCTAGAATTCATTTGACTATGACTGGTGGACCAACATGACTGGATAGAAAGGGATTTTTCCTGCACTTGCACTGAGGAGAGTTATTGGCTAAAATTCTTCCTACTGCTATTGGTGGGCTACTGTCATTGGATAAAAGTGAAACAGGCAGAGCCAGAGAGGGGCAGGTCCTGATCTGTGGGGCTGGGGCAAACTGGGGTATCTGCTACATACAGCAATTTCAGAGGGCGCCAAATTCATATTCTTGAAGGAAAAAACCTTGTATCACAAAGCGCCTAGCATCCAGTCACATTGGTCTATCAATTATTATTATGATTTTGAAACCCTTCACTGTTGTCATTTGAACATTTTTAACACATTCTAAGTTGATTTCTGAATAAATCAAAGTTGATTTTTGAATGTGTGTGCAATGTATGTAAAGTCTCTGCCAAGGGAATCCTTGTCACATCTAGAACTAAAAAACTTTTCTGGAGACAAAAGGGGATGGGGCTACTTGAACAGGTGAATGCTAATCGTTGTTTGTTTATATGGTTTTATGGGTGTGCAAATGATCAGTATTGTTATAATTATTAGCAAAATTCACAGATTCAGACTAGCAGAGTGGAAATAAATGAATAATAGAAATAGCAGGTAAGAAATATTACATATTAATCATCTCGGTGTGTCAAAGAAAATGAAACTTGGACAGAAAATATTTGCCGGATCACTACACTACTATGAGCCACTTGCACAGTTCCCGGTTAGAAGCCGCTTAAGTTCTATTCTCAGAATAGCTCAGAAAATGCATTGTATGAACACATAACACCTAACCAGAGCATAAATGCGGGATAACTGAACTGGCGATTCTGGTAGGGCTAGTGAAGTTATATGGAGAATAAGTTGTGTCAATGGTATGAATAGTTACAGAATTAGTGGAGACAAAATTGTTTGTTGAAATGAGTAAGGAGAAGAAATGAGGACATCACACAAATTATATGGAGTAATATGATGATTCCAAATTTTTATAAAAATTTCGTGCTACTACTTTTCGATATCCGGCTTGAGAAACTGGAGTGTATGAATGAAATGTGAAGCTATTTCCTAACATAAAACGTTTTGTTTGTAGTAGTCCTAATAGGCATTTGATATTGGTACTCCGTGAAATATATTCTGTCCTGTTATTTGTTTGAATGCGGTAGATAAAAATGACCATTTGTGCAAAAATCAGTGTCACTTATTCGATGTGTGCGTACTTGCTGAAATAATATAAAGGCCTATTTTTTTGATTTAGCAGACAGTGACAAAATTAATCAAATCTAGAAACCACACCAGTTTGGGGTAATATTCGCATTAACAGCTTTTTAACTATTAGACAACAACAGTTTAATTTTTCATGTAGCAGAATGTTTGACTAACTTTGATGAGATAATAGATTTTTTTGCAGAAAGGAAAACATGACATGTAAAACTGTAGCAAGATCAGGGAGAAAAAGATGCTGGGACCTAATGATTGAAGAAATGTGTATTTTCTTACTTGTCTCTTGTCTTTTCTGGTTTTATGTTTCCTATATTTAATTTTATGTCACATAAAAGAGAAAGTTATTAGCTTATAGGGAATAATGAGCACAAATGTTCTGAAGCATTCTTATTCTCACAGTAACAATTAATCACACTCGGTATTAATTGTGAGTTTTTTAAAGGGGGTAGGACATCAAACCAGCTGACTCGGAGTGGGAGAGTCGCCACAGGACATTTTAAATTCCATGGTTCTGAATATAGGTTTGATGGGTTCCATTATAAAACATACACATTTGAATACCACAGGGTGAAATACAGTGCTGTCCAATAAAAGAATTTTCTGTCAAGAGGCATGGCACTGCACTTTGGTGCACTTATGAGGGCTGTTCAAAAAGTAAGGTGACTTGTCAAATTGCGCGGGCAACATACATTTGATTATCAATCTTCTTTTAGTTATGTTGGTACACATGTCCAAAACATATATTCACTGTTTCAAGTGTACAGCATAATTCATTTGTTTTTGACAGATAGAAAGGTTAAATGTGTTTTAGTGTGCTCGCCAATTTTTGATTGTTATACAAAATGGAGCAAAGAATTTGAATCAAATTTTGTGTGAAAAATGGAATCAAGTGCTCTAAAACACTTGAAATGTTGGCAGTGGCATACAGTGAGTTTGCTCTAAGTAAAAAAAAAAAAAATGTTTCCAAGATGGCCAAGAAGATGCCAATGATGAACCTTGCTCTGAACGCCCCAGCACATCAACAACAGATGAAAACGTCAAAGCTGTGAAAATAGTTGTTTTGGTAAATCATCAAATCACTGTAAGAGAAGTTGCTGAGGATGTTGGCATAGTGGTCAGCTCATATGATGCAATTTTTTTGGATGTTTTGGGTGTGAGAGGTGTGTCAGTGAAGTTTGTTCCAAAAATTCTCAATTTTGATCAGAAGAACTGTCACATGAGCATTGCTCAGGAGCTCTTGAATGACACAAGTGATGACATGAAAAAATGTTGGTTTACAATTATGACTTTGAAACGAGAGCCAAATCATCCCAACGGAAGCATCCTGGAGAGCCAAGACTGAGAAAAGCATGCCAACTTCAATCAATTGCAAATTTTTGTTCACTGGTTTTTCAATTACCATAGCATAGTGCATCATGAATTTTTGCCTCAAGGTTGTATGGTCAATAAGGAGTATTATCTTGATGTTATGTGCAGGGATTGTGAGGAAAAAATTAGATTAATCACAGCACACAAAGAGCATTTAAACAGTCATTCTTCCCCTACTGCATATGTGAATGGAATAGGAAGAAGCTCTAATAACTGGTAAAATAGGAAATATCCTCTGAGATGCACTTCACTGTGATTTGCAGAGTATGGATGTCAATGGAGATGTTTCAGTTTTGTCTGACAAGGAGATGTGCAATGGATGCTGAAAACTTTTAGGACTGAACAATCCCTATTCAAGTTTGGTGCGAAGTAAGACCCAGAGGTTCAATCGTGTCAACTGTTTTGCATCAATATTCATTCACCTCCTTACTGTTTTTTATATAGAGGCTGGAAGAGCAATTTTTCATAGATTCAGATTGTGATATTAGTGTTGCTGTTGTCTGATAATTGCAATGTTCCTCTCAACAGATGCTGAGAAGTACGCACTAGTAGCTAAGTGGTCTTCCACCTTAAACATTTGATTGAGAACCTTGGTCCATGACTGTTACACTCAACCAATGCTGGCAGTAATCCCTCAAGTAATTATCAAATGTCATCACTATGGAGGCACACTTAGCTTAATCACTGCTATGGGTACAGTTAATATTCCTCCAATCTTATCTGTAGATACATTTATCACTCTTTATTAGAGATGCTATGTCAACTTTAAAAGGCATGATAATGAAGTATTGAATCTGCAGGAGAATAAAGATAGGTAGCAGCGCTGCTTGGATTTATTTGATGAAAATGTATGATTTTCTGCAAATTTCATAATTTCTCTTATTCCCTGGTAAGATAATTTGTGTACAAAACTTAAAAAAAAAAAAGATTTTTCTTACCACGAGATATAGGAGCCTGTGAGACTTTTGGACTTGGCTGTCCTTCTCCAACTGTTGTCGATGCTGTAACCCAGAAATCATATCTCTGAAATTCTTTCAGTCTTCTTACTTCATATATTAATTCCCTGTCTCCAAACACAGTTTCCTTCTGTGTTTCCTATAATTAAAAGAAAATTTCATACAATTTTAATAGCATAAAAATGTATCTAATGTTCCTAATAAATGAACCATTATTTGTATGTCAGTTTGTGTCTGTGAAAGCACCCGATAACCTGAATATGAATGAAACAGGTACACAAATGATTCTTTATAACAGACCCCTGCACCGAACTCCCCAGTTTTCTCTGCCACTGCAGTTTAAGAAAACATATCCAGAATGAAATTTTCACTCTGCAGCAGAGATATGAAACTTCCTGGCAGATTAAAACTGCATGCTTGAATGAGACTCGAACTCAGGAACTATGCCATTCACGGAGAAGCACTCTGCCATATGAGCTACTCAAGCATGACTCGCAACCTGTCCACACAGCTTTAATTCCACCAGTACCTTGTCTTGAACCTTCGTGCTTGGGTAGCTCAAATGGTAGAGCGCTTGCTTGCTAAAGGCAAAGGTCCGGAGTTTGAGTCTCAGACTGGCACATAATTTTAATCTGCCAGGAAGTTTCATATCAGCACACAATGTGTTGAATAATGCCAGGGAATTGCTCTCATCATGCATTTTAAGTAGTAGGTAGATGGTAGGGACATACGGATAAGGGATGGGAAGATTTCTGTGGGGTAGCTGTGAAACTTTGTGAGGGGCATATGTTTTGAAGGATTTTTTAAGCTCAGTCTGGATGGAAAGAATGATTTCCTGAACAGTGATGTGACCAAGAGCTGATATAGCCTCTCTTCCACATAAACTTTTTAATCAGGTACCACATCAGTAGAGCTTTAGTCTGCAGTGAGGCTCATGATAGAGCAATCTTTTAACAGTTATCTGATAGCTTATGAGTTGGTGTGGGGTTTGAGATTTCAAAGCTGTTTTTTAAGAAGTATTTTTTTTTGGGGGGGGGGGGGATTCATACAGAAAGTTGGGAATTCCTGGAATACTTACAAAGGTTGTTTGTAGAGGAGGAGGATCACAATTGTGTGTTATTTTTTTAAAACAAATTTCCACCATGTGACTAAATTCTATCATTTATTTCATACAATCATGGTTCTGACTTTATAGCCATTCTGAAGTGCAAGTTGAACTGAAAATTAACAAAGCATACAGATCATACAGTTGAAGGCTTAATGTGGGGGTGGGGCAGGGGGAGAGAGGGGGAGGGGGGGTGTGGAAGGAATCACAAATATGAGAACATTAGTTACATTTACAAAATTTCTGGCATGCGTAAATGACATGCCATCATTGAAATAACATACAGGGTGTTTCACAATTCATGATACACACTTCTAGAGATTGTAGAGGGAACTTAGTAGATCAAGTTTTACATTGCAACCCATGTCCAGAAAGGAAAACAAGAGCTACTCAATTATGCACTAGATGTTTCTTATGCAGTTTGCTTCTTATGGTAAGCTATTCACATTCATGAATAGTATGATGATGACATGTCATGTGATGTCCTCTGTTTCCATCTGCATTTCTTTTTCGTGCTTCCTGCTGATACATCTGTTGACATTACAGTGACTAACACTGCAGTGACAGGATGCCTGAGTTCAAATTTGCCGAGAACACTGATATATTATTAGTGTGTGGTGAAGCTCGCTATAATGGAAGAGAAGCTCAACGTCTGTACCATGAGAATTTTCCAAATCATGTGATGCCATTGCAACTCATGTTTGGCAGTATAAAACAACAGGAAAGTGAGAAATTCGCAAGCAGTAGAGCAAATAGTGGTGCTCCAAGAAGGAGGTGTACTGTCATATTGGAAGATGAAGTGCTTCATCAATTTGAAGAGAACCCATGGGACAAGAACTCGAGCCATTGCAAGTGACTTGCATGTGTCTCACTTGTCTGTTGGCATGCTATGCATCAACAGTAACTCCGCCCATATCACCCTCAGAAGGTACACACCAGGCTTCCAGCAGATTTTTGCCATGTGTCAATTTCTGTACTTGGTTTATTCACCACTCCATGGATTTTCCTTAGTTTTCAAGGCAAATTTTGTTCACTGACAAAGCACATTTCAACAGGGAAAATGCTTTGATGCTCAAAATAGCCACATTCTCCAAAGCTACGAGTTCATGAAGATTTCAGGACACCTTCAGCATCAGATCTGGGCAGGTATCTGTGATGGTCACGTGATTGGCTTGTACATCCCCACCTAACAGGTGCCAGGTACTTGATACTCCTGCAACAAGTGCTGATGGGGCTTTTTTAAGATGTGCCATTGAACATTTCGCAGGAATTGTGGTTCCAGCAAGACGGCATGGCAGTACATTTTGCAGTTTATGTTTGAAAACATCTGAACATAATTTATGGGGACAAGTAGTTCGGTCCAGTTGGTTCACATGCTTGGCCACTAAGATCCCCAGATTTAACCCCTTTGGACTTTTTCTTGTGAGGCTACATGAAGAATCTTGTTTATGAGACACCTGTCCAGTCAGAGGAATATGTGATTGCAAGATCATGGCTATGACAGAAGTGATTACCATATGCCACACATGTTGAACAGAGTTTATGCGAACTTATTGCACAGATACACTGTGTGCATTGAACTTGATGGTCATTGTATTGAACAGCTGCTGTAATATCATAACACATAGGAGTGAAATCTGGACATCTTTTTTTCCTTGTAATATGGAAACAGACTGTTTCTTGGCATGGATCCCTGTGTAAAACTTGATTTACTGAGTCCTGTCTTCAACTTCTAGATGTATGTAATATCAATTGTGAAACATAATGCATATCTGTAAATATTTCATATTTAAAGGCCTTTAAATATGTCTGCTTGTGTCTGTGTATGTATGGATGGATATGTGTGTGTGTGTGTGTGTGTGTGTGTGTGTGTGTGTGTGTGTGTGTGTGTGTGTGTGTGTGTGTGTGCACGAGTATATACGTATCCTTTTTCTCCCTAAGGTAAGTCTTCCCGCTCCTGGGATTGGAATGACTCCTTACCCTCTCCCTTAAAACCCACATCCTTTCATCTTTCCTTTTCCTTCCCTCTTTCCTGATGAAGCAGCCGCCGGTTGCGAAACCTCGAAATTCTGTGTGTGTGTTTTATTCATTGTGCCTATCTACTGGCACTTTCCCGCTTGGTAAGTCTTGGAATCTTTGTCTTTAATATATAATGCATATCTGGTGTTATAAACCAGTTGTTGTATTACAGGATATGAGAACACATAAAGATACATGATATGACTGACATTTTGCACAGAGGATAACATTAACTAACTATACAGCACATTTAAAAGACAATATGTCTTATACAAGAACCAATGTTAACATTTCTCAAAATAATGGCAAATATTGTTATGAAGTGGCACCACTGTGTGAGCAACATGCTCTTTGGTTTGCCAAAAGCATTACCAGGAGAGGGAAACATGAGTATTTATTTGGCTAAGTGTTTAACGTATCCTTATAATACTCCTTGTAATACTTGCTCATAACAGATTTTTATAGTGCTGCAATGCAGTACTTAATTATCAGTGTGGAAATATGCCATTTTCTAGATGCACAATAAAACTTGATCCCTAAAATAATGACATAGATGTAATATTATAAAACAATGATCCACTGATTCCTGGTGACTTACATAAAAGGCAGTATGCAAGAGTCATGTGAAATGCAGTCAACCCACAAACCCACACACCTGCAAATTCCTGGACCAGAGCATGATCAATAATATTCCTTACACACTCACAAAACAAAAGTGTCTTTAACGTACTACCTAAAGTCCAACATAGTAGGAGGAGGGTGAAGGGAGGACTGAAGAAGATGCTGGATGACAATGGGGGGGGGGGGGGGGAATTATAGGGAAGGTGAAGAACAGTGTAGAGGGGAAGAGGGAGTTGGAGCAGAGGTGTAGGGGACAGAGGAACACATACATTAGGTTCTATACACATATTTAAAGTGACATACCTATATCTTCATTTTGCAGGTAATGAAATGAGAAATATATCAAAGATTACTACTTTAGAAATGTGTATAGAACATATTATGTACACGTCATTGGATCTTCATGTTCTGTAATTAGTAAGACTGCACTGGAACAAAATAATGGATATTCATGTAATACTGCAGTATATGGTTAAGTACATAATACAGCTTACAACTGTACCATCTTTTGTTTATAGAGTCCCCCCCCCCCTACCCCTCAATTGCCATCCACCACCTTCTTCATTCCTCCCTTCACCCTCCTCCTAATGTACAGTTGTGTTTTAGGTAGATATTATACGCACTGTTATGTTATGGGAATGTGTAGGGAATGTCACTGAGCGTGCTCTGGCTAAGGATTTTGCATGTGAGTGGTTTTTTGGGTTTTGTGGTGTTACCTTCTTTTCACATGTCTCTTGCATATAGCCACATGTGTATCCTTCCTTTTATAGTCATCAAGAATCAGTGGATTATCATCTTGTAATATTGCATCTATGCAGTTATGCTAGGAATCATGTTTTGTTGTACATTTAACAATGGACATATTTATGTACTGAGAATGGAGTACTGCATTGTATCACTTAAAGAGGCTGTTATGATCATGTATTATAAGGTTACATTAAATACTTAGCCAAATAAATAGTCCTATTTATCTCTCCCAGTAATGCCTTTGGCAATACAAAGGTCATATGGTTTACATAGTGGTGTGGTGTTGTAACAATCTGTGCTGTTATGACAAATGTTAACATCAGTTCTTGTATAGTGCATATTGGCTGTCAGAACTGTCAAGTATGCTGTACAGTATATTAACATCATTCACAGTGCAAAATGACAGCCATATTATATATCTTTGATATGTACTCATGTTCTGTAATATGAAGACTGGTTTATAATACCAGATATACATTATTTTGATGATGACATGTCATTTAAGCAAGTCAGGCATTTTGTGAGATGTAAGTGAATTTCTCAAATATATAACAACTTTTTGTTTCTCAAATTAAACCTAGTACTGTGTGATTTGTATGCTTTATTAATTTTCAATTGAACTTGCACTTGAGAATGATTATAAAGCTGAATTAATGATTGTATGAAGTAAATGAGTATTAGAGTCAAATGGCAGAAACTTTTTTCAAAAAGTTCTCCATGACTGTGGTTCCCACGAAGAAAAAATCATTTGATTGTCTTCTTGTTAATGGGTTGGTACCTGGGTGTGAAGTTTTACTTTAACAACTGCCACCCCACTTCCAGATGAAATGCTATCATCCCTGGAGCCTTAATGTAAGTTCTCTAATACCAAATCTCTCAGTATCTATATCAATAAACTCTTCCAAGGTTTCTGTCCTGCACTTATCCTGCAGGCTTCACCCAGAGACACTGGGCAGTCTTCTCCTCTAACCCCTGAATAGTGTAGCTACTACTCTCAAAATGTCATTAATATCCCTCATTTTTTTGTGAGTCATCAGTCTCCTGACTGGTTTTATGCAACCCACCACAAATTCCTCTTCTGTGCCAACCTCTTCATCTCAGAGTAGCACTTGCAACCTATGTCCTCAATTATTTGCTGCATGTATTCCAGTCTCTGTCTTTCTCTACAGTTTTTACCCTCTACAGCTCCCTCTAGTAACAAGGAAATCATTCCCTGACATCTTAATAGATGTCCTACTATCGTGTCCCTTCTCCTCATCAGTGTTTTCCACATATTTGTTTCCTTGCCAACTCTGCACAGAACCTGCTCATTCATTACCTTATCAGTTCACCTAATTTTCAACATTTGTCTGTTGCACCACATCTCAAATACTTTGATTCACTTCATCTCCGGTTTTCCCACAGTCCGTGTTTCACTGACATACAATGCTGTGTTCCAAACATACATTCTCAGAAATTTCTTCCTCAAATTAAGACTTATGTTTGATACTTGTGTATTTCTCTTGGCCAGGAATCCCCATTTTGCCAATACTACTCTGTTTTGATGTCCTCCTTTCTCTGTTCATCAGTGTTTATTTTGCTGCCTACATAGTAGAATTCCTTAACATCATCTACTTCATGACTGTCAATCCTGATGTTAAGTTTCTTGCTATTCTCATTTCTACTACTGTCTGCCCCTAGTAGCTTAGCGGTCAGTGTGACAGAATGTCAATCCTAAGGGCCTGGGTTCGATTTCTGGCTGGGTTGGAGATTTTCTCTGCTCAAGGACTGTGTGTTGTGTTGTCCTAATCATTATCCTTTCATCCCCATCGATGCACAAGCCGACAAAGTGGCATCAAATTGAAAGGCGTGCACCCGGTGAACGGTCTACCCGCCCTAGTCACATGACAGTATAGTATGGTATTTCTACTACTTCTCATTACTTCCATCTTTCTTTGCTTTAGTCTCAATCCATATTCTGTACTCATTAGACTGTGCTTTCTATTCAGCAGATCATGTTCTTCACTTTCACTCAGGTCAGCAGCACCATCAGCACATTGTATCATTGGTATCCTGTCACCTTGAATTTTAATTCCAGTCCTGAACCTTTCTTTGATTTCTATCATTGCTTCTTCCATGTACAAATTGAACAGTAGGGGTGAAAGACTACATCCCTGTCTTGCACCCTTGTTAATCTGAGCATCTTGTTCTTGGTTGTCCATTCTTATTATTTCCCTTGGCTCTTGTGTACTATCCATCTCTCCTTACAGCTTAATCCTATTTCTCTCAGAATTTTGAATGTCCTGCATCATTTCACATTGTTGAATTTTTTTCCAGGTCAACAAATCATATGAATGTGTCTTGATTTTTCTGTGGTTTTGCTTCCATAACACTGGGCAACAATGCAAATGTTTTGGGTTCAAAAATAGTTAATCCTTATTTATTTCCATCTGCTGAATTAAAAAATCCATAAAAATGACATATTAGCTCTTGCTCTGGAGATAAAGTGACATTTCATTTTTTTTCAGTTTGGGGGAAATTTTGTTTTCAGAGTTGGCGCACCTGTCCAATGATAAAACACAAATGCTCTTAAGCTGTTTGTAAGTCACAAACATAGATATTGTTGCTGTGACTGAGTTTCATATAGTTTGTGTTGTGATTAAAACAGAATTTCTGGTTTGAGAGTGCTTTTGTAGTGTAAAATTTGTAACAGTGCCATGAAAATATGTAAATAATATGAATAATTTTTGTTACATTTGTGGTGAAACAACATTTTCTTCACAGAAACACAATCTGACACCACTTGTGAAGATTTCCTTTCAGCGTTATTTTGGTATGAAAGTAGGGGACCAGGATAAGTCTTGGGCTCCACATACATGTTGCAATGCATGTTCAATGCATGTTCAGTTATGCTGCGAGAATGGCTGAAAAATAAGAAACGATCTATGGCTTTTGCTGTGGCTATGGATTGGCAGGAATCTACAAATCAAACAGATGACTGTTATTTCTGTTCAACTCCACCTATAAAGGCAGGATTGTCTATGAAGATAACAAGACACACCAATAAGTGAATCACATGTTGAAGAAATAATAAATAGGATGGAAACTTCAAAATTCTTAGGTGATCATATTGATGAGAATTTAAATTGGAAAAATCAAATTTTGGAACTCCTAAAATTGCTTAGTTCAACCATATTTGCACTTAGATTCATTGATAATCTTGGAGAGAGACAAATAAGTAAGTTGACATATTTTGCATATCTTCATTAAATAAAGACATGGGGAATAATGTTTTGGGGTAACTCATCTTTATGAAAGAAAGTCTTCATTGTGCAAAAACATGCTGTAAGAATAATATGCACCGGCCACCCAAGATAATCTTGTAGACGTCTATTTAAGGAGTTGTGCTTTCTGACTACAGCTTCACAGTATATTTATTTCCTCATGAAGTTTGTTGTAAATAATCCACTACAGCTCAAAAGAAACAATGACATATGTAATTACAATACCAGAAGGGAAGGATGATGGTTCAATCCTGTGTCTGGCCATCCTGATTTAGGTTTCCTGTGACTTCCCTAAGTCGTTCCAGGCAAATACCAGGATGGTTCCTTTGAAAGGCCATGGCTAACTTCCTTCCCCATCCTTCCCTAATCCGATGAGACCGATAACCTCACTGTTTGGTCTCCTCCCGGATACAACCCAACCCAACTGCCCAGAATGGAAAATGACATTCATTACTCCACATTAAGATTGTGTTTAGCACAAAACAGGGTGCAAAATGCTGCAACAAAAAGTTTTGATCACTTACCCAGTGATATAAAATGTCTGACAGACAGCAAAGTAAAATTTGAAAACAAACTGAGAAAGTTTCTCCTCGACAACTCCTATACTGTAGAATAATTTATATTACTGTAATGTGTAAAAGGTAGTGGATATAATCAAATGCACAAATTAATTTGTGAGTAAATGTTAATTGGCTTGTTCCACATCATTGTGATCTGGTGTGCAAAATGATCCATGGAACACATAACTAACCAGCCAACCAATCCACACTGCCGTTTTCACCCATGTATTCCCTTCCTCACTCCCACTCCAGAATGACACAGCCTTCTATTCCACCAATGTACCAACTAGTCTCTCTCTCTCTCTCTCTCTCTCTCTCTCTCCCCTCTCCTCTCTATGTTTCTGCTTCTTCCCCCAGTCCCTACCAGCCTTCCATCCCTCAAACCTTCCAAATGCACCTAGTAGCCATACTCTGTCATCACAATGTTGTTGCTGCTCACATTAGCAGCACTGCACCCTCCCTCACCTATAATCCACTATCCATCCCCCTTCCAGGCCCAGCTCCTCCTTACCCCCATCACCTCAATTGCTTTTTTCATCAGGTGCAATTACTCACAGTCTGGCCTCAGTGACTGGAGACAGTGGTCATGAGTGTGTGGATTGTGCTTGTGTGAATGTGTGTTTTTTACATTATAAGACTACGTTTTGACTGAAAGCTCACATGTTTAGCAGTCTTTCCACTGTGCCTGTCTGCTACTCAACATCTCTTGTATATGGTGAGTAGCAGTCTATCATTTTCATTATTCTAAAACTTTTCTGAGCTCTATTTCCTAATTATAGCAAAATGTAACACCAAATTTTCTAGTCCATCTTTATACCAAATAAAGTACTTCTGATACTACTATAATACATGCAACCACTTTGACTGATGAATACAGGCTAACACTGTACAGATAGTCTTCAGTTGTGTTTACCAACACAAAAAGGTAAATATCATGTGAATAGGACTAACACAACATGCAAAATTACAAAATTACAATTATTGTTTTGATCACATGTCATATTTATGTTTGCTAGACTTTTATCTTCTTTTGTTTTTGTCATTTACTTCTCAATCTGGAGACCATGAATTCTATCCCTTTTTGTATCATTTACTTACGAAATCCAGAGAATTTAAATTGATTACCAGTGATTTCCAGATTAATAAGTAAATGATGAAAAATATAATATAAAACTGTAACAAACATAAACTGAGAGTTGTAGAAATGGACTAAGGTATCTCAGAAGATCATGTAGAATATTTAAGTGAGACCACGTAAAAAATACAGGGAAGTGGCCCATATTTTGGGGAGCATCATATATAGAACAGAAGAATGGAAGCTAGCCTGGTGTGGACATACAATGTGAATGATAGATGACAGATGGCCAAAGAAGATCTTAATGGATCATCCTCAGGGGAGATGGAGAAGAGGAAGACTGAAGGTTGGCTGGTTAGTTGGGATAATGGAGGCCATGAGGAAAAGAAAAATAGGAGAAGACAAGGAAGCCTTGATAGAAGCTCTTAGTGACATACGAAGTTGGTTCAAAAAATTCTGGAACTGCCTCCACAAAATTTTTACACTTTTACTTATGTGCTTTGTCTCCTTTGAAATACCCTCCTCCACAATTGATACGCTGTTCTCAAGGCCGTTCCCACTTCTGGAAGCAGTCTTCGTATGCCCATTGCTGGACCACATGAAGCAGCATCTGTTAATTTTCTTTCATCTTGTCTATGATTGCTAATCTTCATTCTTTCAATGGGATTTTCAACTATGGAAAAAAAAAAGTTGACAGGGGCTGAAGAGTATGGAGGATGGGGCAGCGCAGTGATTTAGTTTTGTGCTATAGTCATGCACCAACAGGGATGAATGTGAGGTTGTGTTGCTGTGAAGTGAAAGCCATGAATTGTCTCACCGCATTTCAGGATGTTTTCTTCTCATATTTTCTTGCAGGAGTTGAAACACCTCCTCATAGTACCATTAATTAACAATTTTTCCCTGTGGCATGAAATCATGATGAATCCTTCAACATCAAGGTAAACTATCAGCATGGCTTTGACCTGACCTGGCAAGCTTTTTTGGGTCTTGGGAAGCCTTTCCTAACCCATTGTGAAGATGGACCCTTGGACTCAACAATATAACCATAGACCCACAGCTCATCCCCAGTTATGATTCTCTTAAGTAACATCTTGTTCTCATTTGTGTGATCCGAAAGCTCTTCACAGATTGTGAGGTGAAGGTCTTTTTGGTCTTGACTCGTGAGCTGTGGGACCAACTTGGCGGCAACATGATACATTCGAAGACACTGTGTCAGGATACACCTGAAATGTTACATTCTTCTGCAGTCCCTCTGACATTCAGTCTTTGATTGGCACCCACAATTTGTTGATGTTCCTGATAAGAGCATAATTGCTAGATGTCAAAGGGTGTCCTGAATGACAGTCATTTTTAAACTGTGTGAACCATTTGTAACACCGTAAGGCTTAATCACTCATCACCATAGGCTTCCTGCACCATTTGGTGTGTATCTGTAAATGTTTTCATGAGTTACAGCAAAATTTGATGCAAACATGTTGCTCCTCTAGTGCTGCCATCATGAAATTCTCAAACTGTGTGACATGATGTTCTACTCAGTACAACACTGAACAATAAATAATAGACCTACACCAATGAAACATCCAGCAGTTACACATTAAACACAGCCATGTGCAGGAGTGCCAACTGCATTTCGCTCGAATACATCATTCATGCGAAATTAAAATGTTTGAACAGACCTCATATATGTGGGATGTGATGACAGCTTCAGGAACCCCACGGTGAGAGTGTCTTATGTAAAATCCCCCCCCCCCCCCCCTCCCCCTGTACCATCACTCTTTGTTCGTATTTGTTATTCTTTATTTACAATAATCTTCCAGTTTTTATTTTATTTTATTCTTCTAATCTGTCTTCATTTTTCATTCTGTCTGTTTTATCTTCTCTGAAATGATGCTGGAACAGTGCTTAATAATGTTCTTCATTGGCTTCCTACTAGTTCTCATGCCTTTCCCTTCATCTTGCCTCCCTCCTTCTTCATAATAGGATGGTTTTTCTTAGATGTATTTTGTGATCTGCCCCTCCTCCCCTGTCTCTAACCTGCCCCTCTTTCCTACTTGAAAAAAGGTCTTATTGTTCTGTGAACTATTTTGTGTGTTTCTGTTGATAGTACTGTGTGTATTGCTATTGTTCGTATTTGTTGTCTTCAAAGTTAAATCTTCAGTGAACAGTAAGTGATGAATCTATGTGAGTGCTGTCACTGTGTACAAGTCAGATGCTAATGTACCCACTGTTGCCATAATTTATAAGAGACTTCCAATCTGTGTATAGTGTATTGCATACCAGATATACCAGTAATTTAAATCTTTAGAACATATTTTTTATTAATTTTTTTGTCACATATATTATTTTGTTGGAGGCAAACTTTTTGCAGGTTCATTTTATTATCAGGTTTGTCGATGAAACATACTACTGACATTCACCAGAATTGCTGTTACAGTGTGGGACAAAAGATGAGTAAAACATGCTTACCCTCCACATGGCTTTAGCAAGTTTCAGATTTCTTTTTTTAGGTCTACTTCAGCTGTCCTGTGTGATAAATTGACACTAAACTGACATTAATAGTTTGAACTTAGTGTTTGTCTAACAGTTGAAAAAAAAATTAATTTATCCATATTTTCTTATGTTCGTCATGTTCTTTGGCAGTAGAGTATAGCCAAATTATCTTCTCAGTACAGGTTTGATGTAGTAGGAGTGGGTTTAAATTGATGCCATGGTAGTATATCAAGTAATAATTTCACCAAGATGGGAATAAGAGTATTTTGACTGAAATATAAATGGTTTTCATTTAGTTCAGTTCAGTTCAGGAGCATCACTTCCAGGCACTTTCACACATGTTGTGCATTCTCAGTGACAAATTTTTTTTTATTCTCTTAGTAGAAGTAATCTGTCAGCCAAACTCTGCTGATAAGTCTCTGTTGGTGTCAAATTTAAAGTGGTTCCTGATTACATTGCCATTATGTCTCTCAGTGAAATGCTCAGTGTTTTATTGTTTAAGTGCTTTAGCAGTCAAGGTTAATGTTGCTTGTTATTGTGTCAAAGCATACTGAGGCAGTATCAAGTCTATGTTTTGTAGTTTTTTATGCAGTATGTGTGTTTTATTTTCTGTAGTAACTAGAATGTTTACTTTTCTGTATGAAGAGCACAAGTAAAATTTTATGAACACATGAATGGGTTACTACATATACAGTGTTTATTTTATCTTATCTTTGCTTTTCTATGTTAGTATGCAGAGACAAAATGAAGTTGAAGGAACTTGACTGTACTACACTTAATTTAAATCTAAATTACATATGACAAGCAAGCAAATGTTAGGGACATTGAAAGTGTAGTACCATGTTATACTTAAATATCATATGTTTATGTGGTTGTGAAGAGTACAATTTTTTTGATGTTTTCTGTATCTTCTTTTCAGTGGGTAGTTGTATTGGAGCAATTAAGACATTCCAGACGAAATTCTCTTTTTAGAGAATCTGAGATTGAATATTTGTGTCACACTTTCAAATTAGCATTGAGAAGACATGAGGAAGTAAAGAAATGAAAAAAAAGGAATTTTTGGAAGTTGATGCAGTTTAGTTCCAAGTTGTATCATACTCATTGTGATTCATTCTTCACCAATTAAATGTGAAAAAAAGATACGGAACTGAAGACACAAACTTTACAGCAGTAAGGGCTGTGAAAAAACTAATGTGCTGAATGCATGACTATTCCAACCCTTAAATTGTGTTGACACCACTCTACATGCTATCTACCAACTGCCGTTGCACACCACCAATCTAATCTTGTATTTCTTGCATGAAATAATTTTGCCACACTTTGTAAGTTGGCCTCTGCTTGAATTACTTCCATATTTTATGTAAGATGTTGGACTGTTTTTCATTATTTGATTGTATGCAGAAAAAACATCCAACGAAAAATTCAAAAAGATGTCTAAGTACTAAATGGTAGTAGGTTATTAATAAATGCACACACCAGCTTGAGGATCATATGTTTGGAAGAGAGAGAAAAACACAGGTAGGAAATTGAATTTTTGGATGGTTAGACAGGAAAAGGTCATGTGACTGACTGCAAGTAGATCCATAGATCAGCACAAAAATGGAAGTGCTTATTCTAAGATGACCTGGAGACTGCCCCATTTTGGACACCCCTCCCTTACTTGAAGTTGTACCTATTGAGTATCCAATTACACAAATTTTAATGATTACAATGTTCAGTGAAAGACAGGTATAGTGAACTTAACGAGAACCATGGGGTAAGGAAGGTTAATGGGACGGCATGGGTTTTCAAGTTCAGTGAGCTTGTGGACCGGTATTGTTGGTAGTCCTATCACACTTTTCATCTCCACCTGATAGTATTTTAATTATGGTCTTTTCCTTCCTATAAGCAAAATTTACCTTGTTTCCATGTTGCTGTGTAGTGCTAATGTATACGTTGTATTTCACTATATTTCCATTTGGCTCAGCTGGCTTTGTCCATGCTACCATGATGCTATCAGATGTCATTGCCAATGCTTTGATATGTTCTGGTGGACCTGGAACTAAAAGGCAAAATTAATTTTAAGTAGTCCTGTCGTTTCTTTCAAAAGGTAATAAACCAAAGAAAGAATGTCATAATGTACATTAGTTTTGTGAATTCCATTAAGATGTTATGTGAACAACAGAGCAAGCCTCTAATAGCTACTCTTTGATTCCATTATGCATCCCAGTGTTATCTCTTGAACTGGGAATCTGGATGATGTACTATATTTTTATCTGTCCTTTCCTTTTCTTTTTATCCTTTTCCTCTGCTGGAAGCTGATATTTAATTAGATTAAAATAACATTACACTCAAAAAAGAAATCATTGCCTTGATGTAGACAGTATATATATTTGAAAACAATCAAAGTTCAGATGTACAAAATTCTTCTTGCAGAGGTAGAGATACAAAGAAAAAGGAAAAAAAGAATTGCTATGTTTGAAAATGGGAAGGCAAAGGAGAGACCAGTAAGTAAATGGCTGTTCAGATGCTATGCAGATGAAATGTGATGACTGAAATGAACATGATGCTAAATGAAAAGCTGAGCTGGCATATCTGTAGCACTAACAGTATCACGATGTGTAAAAGTGTAAATCAGGTTTACATTAGCAGTTTCGCAAAATATGATAGCAACAGACAGACAAACTGCTTAATTGTTTCCACTGGAAAGACACTGTCATGAAAGTACTCTTCATCATTTGTATGGTGCTGTTTACAAAATGACTGTTATCAAACTTAATTTTAGTGATTTTGGAGTACATAAGAAATATGCATGCTAAACAGAAATTAATCATGACATAGCAACTGGACAAGTTTTAGTTTAAGTACATATGAACTGAATTTGTATCACATCAGCATTCACCAAACTTTTGTTTGCATATAATTTTTTTAACACTTAGAATTATATTTAGATACCATGTAGTGCTTTTGCTTTCAATTTTTGTAGCAGAAAAAAAAAAACATTAGTAAAATAGAAATTATTCCTCAAAATGAAATTACTTAGAGCAAACAGAGAGCTCCTACAGAGTTATCTAATATTATCTTTCATAAATAAATTTTATTGTATTTCATAAATTATTTTAACTATTCCTTCACTTGTGTTCTGTAGTTGCACTCAAGAAAGAGAATCTTGAGAGATGCAGAGTGAGCCAAGGTATACATTTACAAGAGAGCAGCAAATCATAAAACTTTAATCTGCACACTATATTAAAAATAAATAAAGTGTCACTATTTTGTTTGATGCAGTTGATCCTTATGCCAGCTAAATTTAACCACATAAATTAGCAAAAAAGATACTATATGGAAAAAAGATGCTGCTTCCTCACCTATATTAAGCAGCAGCTGTTTTAGCTAACAATTTACATGATTTCACTGGAATTTTGTGTAGAAAATAACTACTTACAATAAGGCTTATTTATTACTTTTTTAAAGGCTGTGTTCACTCGCAACAATGAAGGTGATACCCACGTTATTTACAACAAGAAATATAAGAGGACTCTCCTCAGGAAAGCATACTTGCTGCACAATCCACAGATCACATCACAACTGACTCAGATGTATGCTGGGCCAGTTTTCATGCCTGATGGCAAGTGCCTTCTGGATAGTGATGTCACAGCAGTCAACAGTAAAGTTGTGCCAGCTGCTTGGTTCTCATAGTGACAATGGATGATGCCAGCATATTCCCCCTCCTCGCCCAAACAGTGACTTCTGTGAGAGTAGACACATGTATTGTGTGGTCAGAGAGGGCTGCCACCGGGAAAGGTGGCAAATTAGTGTCAATGGGTGTCACTGTGGGAAGCTGAGGCAGGATGAGCCTTGATGCAAAATGCATAAATCTTCATGGGACTAAGAGTCCACCTAGAACAAAGAAGCCAGTGGCTGCTGACCAAGCTTGCAAAGATGAAGTTGATTTTGATTAAACTGCAGAGGTTTGTTGGGCATAGGTAGACCCTTGACAGACAGGTATCTTCATGTGGATCCAGACTGAGTGGTATCGGATTGTAGTGCCTACTTGAAAGTGATTGGCCTTGGAGACAATGTCCACCAGCTATGGGAACAGAATATTGAAGAGAGTGTGGTGAGGATGAGCAGGCAACCTTTCCACAGGGTTGTGGTCTTCAATTGGGGCATCACTTTAAGTTGGTAGGAAACTATGGAGGGAATTAAGTGTGGCATTTTACATCATTTTCTAATGGAGATAGGTGTTGAAGGTGTGACTAAATGGATAAAGTGTTCCAGATGCCTGTTGAAGACTGGGTAGAAAGGCACAGTATGAAGGTGTTGAATCTTATTTATGAGCATAAAACTGTTTGAAGTCAAAAGATCTAAATGCTGTCCCACTATCAGAACTCAAGAGGGGTGAGGTGCCTTCTAGGGCTAAGATTGTTTCCAAGGCTGCAAAGACAGTGCTGGAGACCTGAGACAAGTGAAACACAAAAGGGCAATGAGAAAAGGAATCGATCATGATGAGCCAAATGGTACTTTACATACACACACACACACACACACACACACACACACACACACACACACACACACACACACACACAAAAGCCATGAAAATATAAATGAATTTGCTCTCACGGTTATGTACAGAGCAGATATATCATAGATGAGTGCAGATATGACTGTTCTTGATTGCACTTGAATATAGGATTATAACTACCTTTACACACAAATAGGCTTGTTTCCAGTTTGTGAATTATCATAATTTTACCTAAATCTACTTTCACAGAAAATTACTTTGGTATCAGTTCCTGAAATTTCGTTTACAAATTGTTAGATGTATAATATTCATTACTAGATCAAGATTCATATCAAATGTTAGTAATAAAAATCATTACATAATAAAAAAGTAAATTAGCTTTTTCCAAAGTAATTGTTAACAAAA